>NC_068982.1:186530334-186534190 GCF_001194135.2 Octopus bimaculoides | reverse complement strand
TTGACCCCAGGACTTATTATTTGTAAGCCTAGTACTTATTCTATCGGTCTCTTTTGTCGAACTGCTAAGTTACGGGGATGTAAACACACCAGCATCGGTTGTCGAGCGATGTTGGGGGACAAACACAGACACACAAACATACACACACACACACACACACACACACATATATATATATATACATATATACGACGGGCTTTTTTCAGTTTCCGCCTACCAAATCCACTCATAAGGCTTTGGTCGGCCCGAGGCTATAGTAGAAGACACTTGCCCAAGGTGCGACGCAGTGGGACTGAACCCAGAACCATGTGGTTTGTAAGCAAGCTACTTACCACACAGCCACTCCTACGCCTCTCATCACAATCAAATCAGTTTACGTCTAATTTTTCAAACATAAATGGAGGGTCTCAAGTAACAAACAAAGAAGCTGGCAACAATGGTTGGCGATAAGCTGGGAATACCGGCAGGAGAGCATCAGATGCTTTCTGACTTTCACTCAAGAAACATCCCTGCTCGAATTCACTGTGCCTTCACGTGAATATCCTACGGGGGAAAATAGTTTCAGGAACAAATTCATCATCATCATCATCATCGTTTAACGTCCACTTTCCATGCTAGTATGGGTTGGACAAAATTAAATTCATAAATTGAGGCTCCACTGCGTTTGTTTGAATACACTATGACTCTCTGGTACTTTGTACTGATGAACGGCAATATCCTGAAATGGAGGCGGTTGTCTGCAGATATATCATCATCATCATCATCATCAACATCATTGTAATGTCCACTTTCCCATGCATTTTATTGAGGCAAATATTCCACAGCTGGATGCCCTTGTTGTTGCCAACCCTTAACTGTTGGTGCAGCCCCTCAGCTTATTAGCCCTAGTCAAGCCATCCTACCTATGCCAGCATGGCCAATGGAAGTTAAATGATGATGATGATGATGAAAGGTATCCACAGGCAATGAATGGCTGAGAACGACAGGTGTGGTACAGTTGTTGTTGTTGTTGCTGTTGCTGATGTTTTTGCTGTTACTGTTGTTTCCTTGTTTTTGTTGTTGTTTCCTTGTTTTTGTTGTTGTTGTTTAGAAACAAACCAGCCCTGATTGACATTTAACTCTTCATGTACCAAGCAGCCCCATCCCATCAGCCATACTCCATCCTTACAATTTTCTGGCATTGTGGAATGTCAGAAAATATCATATTCCAACAGAACACTTGACCCTGATAGATAAGACTTTGTTTCACTAAGAAACCTACCATTTCAATGAGAGGATAATTGCTGAAGATATTAATCTTTATCATAAAACTCGGTTTAATTGGAACCTAAACAAGTCAATGGCTGCAAAACAATTTCCGGTCCAAAGGAACTCAATTAAATTTACAATATTCGTATTCATTTATAATTTTCTAAACAGATGACGTATTCCTAGTGATGGGGACAGGTTTATTTAGACCTGAACAGGAATGGGTGGAAAGGGATACAAATTAATTTAATCAACCCTAATATGTGACTGGTACTAAGTTCATCAGCCCTGAAAGAACAAAAGGTAAATTTGATATTGTTGGAATTTGAAATCAGAATGTAAAGGGAGGTAACCTAAATAAGCACAGGAGTGGCTGTGTGGTAAGTAGCTTGCTTATCAACCACATGGTTCCGGATTCAGTCCCACTGCGTGGCACCTTGGGCAAGTGTCTTCTATGCTAGGCACAAGGCTCAAAATTTTAGGGGAGGGGGGCCAGTCAATTAGAATGACCCAGTGCGCAACTGCAACTTAATTGGTAATAGTAGTGGTAGTGGTGGAGATGGTAGTAGTAGTGGTGATGGAGGTGGTGGTGGTAGAAGTGGTAGTAGTGGTGGTGGTGATGATGGTTGTAGTCACGGTTGGGGTAGTTGTGGTAGTAGTAGTATGAGTAGTACTAAAATGCATAGTTCCTACAAATAAGTGGAGTAAAAATATCAAAATAAAAATAAAGTCAATGTATTAAGCAATGTGAATGAGGAAGTATTAATATTTCAAGCAGAGGCTCTTTTTCAAGAGAAGGAAGAAAATAAGAAAAGGTAACAAAAAAGAAAAATATTTTTGAACTGTCGATACCAGTGCCACCTGACACATCCCGCGTCAGGTGACATGTAAACAGCACCATTTGAGTGCGATCATTGCCAGTGCCACCTGACTCATCCCGTGCCAGTGGCATGTAAAAAGCACCATTCGAGTGCAATCATTGCCAGTGCCACCTGACTAGCTCCTGTGCCGCTGGCACGTAAAAAGCACCTTTCAAGCATGGTTGATGCCAGTGCCAGCTGAATGATCCTGTGCCGGTGGCACATAAAAAGCACCATTCAAGTGTGGTTGATGCCAGTGGCGCCTGACAGGCTCCCGTGACGGTGGCACGTAAAAAGAATGCACTACACTCTCGGAGTGGTTGGCATTAGGAAGGGCATCCAGCTGTAGAAACCTTGCCAGAACAGATTGGCACCTAGTGCAGCCTCCTGGCTTCCCAGACCCCAGTCGAACCGTCCAACACATGCCAGCACGGAAAGCAGACGTTAAATGACGACGACGACGACGATGATGATGTCGTCATTAGAAATCATTGAGAATGAGTGATATTTATGTGATTTCTGAGTAGAGGAGAGTGCAGTAGGGAGTGGGAGAATGTCATAGAGTGTAAGAGGAAGGACAGCTGGTATGTGTTAGTATGTATTATCACAGTAATAATATGTATGTGTGTGTGAATGGAAGAGAGATGCTGTCAATGTGTGTGTGTGTGTGTGTGTGTGAATAGTTAAGGCTACAGAATAAGGGAGAGAACTGTGCATGTACATAGATTTGCCATTGTTGTTAACCCGGGGTCAGGCCTAACTGAGCAGCACTATACTCAACTGCACCCAAGTGACCATTCAGTCTGTTTTCCATGCTGGCATGGGTTGGACGGTTTGACAAGAGTGGGACATTATTTGTGCTGGCGTTGTCTCTATAGCTGGATGCCTTTCTAATTTATTGAGTGGACTGGGAGCTTTTTATGTGGCATCAGCATCAAAAGTGCATGAGTTATCTCTCTCTCTCTCTCTCTCTCTCTCTCTCTATATATATATATATATATATATATATATATATATATGGCAATAAGAAAATGGAGGGGATCAAGAGGTGGTACTCATCAACTTTTAGGCATTATTAGACGTTCAACCCATGCCAGCAGGGAAAGCAGACATTAAATGACGATGATGATGATTATATATATATATATATATTATGTTGTGCTTGAGAAGACCCATCAAAGTCAAGTAAAATTGCAGTCGTGGCAGATACCAGTGTCACGCAAATGGCACCTGTGCTGGTGGCACATAAAACATCCATTACACTCTCGGAGTGGTTGGCATTAGGAAGAGCATCCAGCTGTAGAAAACCATTCCAAATCAGACTGGCGTCTGGTGCAGCCTTCCAGCTTGCCAACTGTGGTCAAACTGTCCAACCCATGCCAGCATGGAAAACGGACGCTAAATGATGATGATGCTGCTGATGATATATAATGTTAGTACTTGGCAAACGTTTCAACAATGGCAATGCACCAATTCCTCGCCAAAAATGAGTCAAAGGCACACAACAACAAACATTGAATGTATCACTATAAATACGTATGAATGTATGTATTTATGTATAGATGTGTGAATGCATGTATGTGGAGTGGTTCTGGAAGGGGACGTGTGTGTGTGTGTGTGTGTGTGTGTGTGTGTGTGTGAGCATATGTCTAGAAAGTATGCATGTGTGAATATATTTCACATGTGTTACTGAATTTTATGTCTGTTTAGTTTTTCAAACATTCCATTCTAACGAAAAAAAATTTCAG
>NC_068982.1:186528928-186529826 GCF_001194135.2 Octopus bimaculoides | reverse complement strand
ATTTCTCTGGTATTTTTATTTTATGAACCCTGAAGAAGATGAAAAGCAAAATCGACTCCGATGGGATTTGAACTCGGAATATAAAAAGCGAAAACAGATACACCAAAGCAGTTTTTATTTATTTATTTATTTTAAAGTTGTAACGATTTTGTCAATTCACCTTCTACGCACACACACACACACATGCACATAAATACATCTATACACACAAGCAATCACACACTGAGACATAATCACGTAATCACACACACACACTCACAGACTCAAACACACACGCAAACACGTAATCACACACACACACATAAATACATCCATACACACACGTAAACACA
Source organism: Octopus bimaculoides (assembly GCF_001194135.2). Lineage (NCBI taxonomy): Eukaryota > Metazoa > Mollusca > Cephalopoda > Octopoda > Octopodidae > Octopus > Octopus bimaculoides. Next base: position 186,529,494 of record NC_068982.1, on the reverse strand, counting down.
CTCACAAACACATATGCAGGTGAGAAATGGGAAAAATGAAAGCTTTTCCATTATTGTTAAACACTGCGTAATTCAATCCAGAGTGTCTCAGAAAAGGGCCCATCCCACTGCACTCCACCCTGCAAAATGCGCGCATGTGCCCAACCCAATGGCCATGTAAAATACGAGAGGATTTTATTGTAAAACCCGGTATATATATATGTGTGTGTGCATGCGTGTGTGCGGGTGCACGCGTTGTCATACTGCAAGTAAAGCAGTCTAAGGGGAATAACCACAATGTCTTCGTTAGAACATACTGAGGCGAATGAGAAAGATTTTGTAATGTCTGAAGATAAAATTTAGAAGAATTTTAAATATAAACTGATGATGTAAGGAAAATGGTTTTGAAATATTTTTCTTGAGCCCCGGTTCGTCGGTTTCCATGGTAATAAGGGCTGAAATCGCAACACACTCTCAATGGGACGCCGGTCCGTTGTACGATTCAAGCCCAGCAATTTTGAGAAGAGGGGTTAGTAAATTACATTGACCCCCTTCCTCAGTACATGACTGGTACTTTATTTTTTATC
>NC_068982.1:186525732-186528359 GCF_001194135.2 Octopus bimaculoides | reverse complement strand
GAACAGTGTATCTAGGACTACATAATTCAATAGGTCCTTCATTTTTTTCTTCTTTTTAGGCAATAAGGTGTCATTTAAGGGAGATTTTATCTATCTATCTATCTATTTAAAATCCCTTAAATCACATTTAGCTCCTCTTACGGACGCGGCTATCAATCCACATAGTAATCAATAACAAAGAATGTAATGTAGAGTATCCAGGTAACTGAAAATTCAGAAGAGTCAATGAATGAAACTATTTTATGAGAAGTACCGTATTTGATGGCCCCTAAGACGCCCCCCCCTTTTTTAAACTCCAAAATGGCTTAAAAGATCCCCTTGCGTCCAAAGCACTCAATGTAGGCTCAAAACAGTATGTGTGTTTACAAAACGTGTGCTGCCATCTTTGGTGAACAATTGCCTACAGTATGTTTATATCGAATGCGGATGCAATAAATTGCTTATAATTACCGGTAATAACATAAAGTTATACAGGTAAGTGGAGGAATTCAAACATTATTTTAGTGGTAATTTATTTTACAAAAGTATAGCCGAGGCTAGGGTGCGTTCTATGTACTCGTGCGTCTAATAGGCTATCAAATACGGTATATAAAACCATAAAATCAAGAGGTACGAGAGATGAATATACATTTATTTAACCGCGTAACTTCCATAGGATTACGACCGTTTTACAAACCTCCTTCATGGAGTATTTCAGTAGAAAAGAAATTATGCATACCTTTTGCATTAATATGTAGACTCATCATTATATAATACACTTGTATATTCACAAATTAATGCAAATAAAGAAAGCTAGCTCATCAGATCGCCGGAACATTATAGCTACATCAATAATCCAACACGAAATAAGCACATAAATTTTCCTTTATCATATATGCACACTATTCATTTTAGCAAGTCTAGCAACGAAATAGAAGCTCCATTAGGTTATAAGTTTCGTTCATGTAGTGAATAGATATGTTAAAAAACTCAATCTCTACTCTCTCCAGCGCCGCCGGGAGCGCTCCATCATTTGTGTGATGTGGAAAATATTACATCAATATTGCACAAATGATGTTAGCATCAATTTTAAAATCCATTCAAGACTTGGCCCCCGTGCTATCCGTCCACTACGAAAATCGAACTCAGGACGCATAGCAACATTACGTCACAACTACTTTACCTCAAGCGGTCCAGCTCTCTTTAATACCTTACCAAAATACGTCAAAACGGAAACGGAAATGTTCACTGGACAAATTTCTTCAAAAAATCCCAGACCAACCTCCTATACCCAGATATGTCTCCAACAGTAATCACTCTTTGCTACAGTGGGCTATGGTGCCCCATATATGACTAAAAGACTTCACCAGGTGGGCCTGGGTCTATACTGGCCGAAACCTATCAAAGTTAACAAAGTTATCAGATTATAGATATGCAAATCCATTGCTAAGGGGATCAAGTTTATTGACCCCAGTTAATCTTAGCAGTATTTTGAACTTAAAAACCGTAACTAAGGAAATATTTCTAAGTATTTCGTTCGGCGCTTTAACTAGTCTAGAATCATCCATTGATATAAAGGAAGTAGAAAGTAGTAGTAGTAGTAGTAGTAGGTCTTTCTACAGGGTGTCCACAAAGTCTGGGTACACGGGGATTAACACATATTTTAAGAAATTATTATTTCTTATATTTAATTGTTTATGTTATGATTTTATTTACTCCAAGTACCCAGACTTTGTGGACACCCTGTATAATAAGGACGAAGTCGGGAAACGGGATCTAATCGATTACATTGATCCCAATGCTCAACTGGTTCTTATTTTATCGACCCCCGAAGGGTTAAAGGCAAATTCGACTTCGGCGGGATTTGAACTCAGAACGTAAAGACAGACGAAATGCCGCTAAGCATTTTCGCCCCGTGTGCTAACGTTTCTGCCAGCTCGCCGCCTTAATAATAATAATAATAATAATAATAATAATTATAATTATAATTATAATTATTATTGTTGTTGTTTCAAATTTTTGCCACAAGGGCAGCTTGGGGGAGATGGGAATGAGTCGATTACATCAACCCCAGTGTTCAAACTGGTAATAATAATAATAAGAAGAAGAATAAAGGCGAAAGACAAGAAATTTGGAAGGGCAAGAGCTAGCTGATACCGTCGACCCTGGTATTTCACAGGTACTTTATTTTATTAACCTTGAATTATGAAAGGTAAAGTTAACCTCAACAGGATTCGAACTCAGAAACGTAGAGTAACATAACTGAATATCACATAAAACAATCAGTGAAAGCATGTCTACGGATTTGTCTAATTAATTGTCTGTCTGAGATAAAATTATTGCTTGTGAGTTTATCCTTTACTGGACAAACTGGACTGGAGAAGCAATCGATTGATTTTAGTATTTTTATTCATATTTTGCCGGACAAAATGCTTAGCGGCATTTCGTCCGTGCTTACTTTCAGAGCTCAGATTCCGCCGAGGTCGACATTGCCTTTCATCCTTTCGGGATCGACAAAATAGTTCCGGTTGAGCATTGGGTGGTGGTGGTGGTGGGGGGTTTCGATGTAATCGATTAAACCCCTCCCCCGACCGAAATTGCTGGCCTTGTGCTAAAATCTGAAACCAATATTTTTATTATCGATATTT
>NC_068982.1:186519566-186525268 GCF_001194135.2 Octopus bimaculoides | reverse complement strand
CGGTAGAGTAACAGACTAAGTATATTACAGTATTTAGTTAGGACGTTTTACGTTCCGAGTTCAAATCCCGCCGAGGTCAACTCTACATTTCATTCTTCTGGGTTATATAGAGCAGTGAATGGGGAGAGGTCGATATAATCTACCGTGTCCCATCCTACACACACACACATGACATCTACTCCTCGGAGCTGACCGGATCCCCATACCGCATACACTCAAGCACTTTCCACACACACGTCTCTCTTCCTCCCCTCAACCTTGTTGCATCCAGCTTCCCCGCCCTCGCCCCTGCCAGGTCTTGCTTGAATTACGTCACCCAATTTTCCCCCCCTCCTGCCCATATCTTTCTCCACAGGCGTTGACTTACAAAGCTCGAAAGGAACACTAATGACATCAGTTTCACTAATTTAGGAGCCCTTGCTAAGGGCCCTGGCCCTTTCCTCCAGTCCCAACCAACTAAAAAGATACACACGCACACACACACACACAAATCGGAGTCATGTGACATACTTCGAATCAGTATTGACGCCAGCACAACATATCAAGCGGTGTGTTCTCCGAGGGTCTTCAAGTGCATTACTTCTCGATGTAATCACAGACAGGATTCGAAATAAGAACCTTTATTCCTCAACTAAAAGTACTAACGTTGTTCTGTTTCAACACCGTTTGTTGTGGGGGTATTGTGGAAAGCGAATGATATTTATTTAGTAAAAGGAGACCATATTCACCAACAGACGGTGCAGAAATATGCCGGTGTTCTGTTTCAATGGCAGCAGACTGTTAATGCGCAATAGGAGCACAGTATGACATTTATATATATATATATATATGTGTGTGTGTGTGTGTGTGTGTGTGTGTGTGTGTGTGTGTGTGTGTGTACATATATATATACACACACACTCACGTACGTACATGCATATATACATAGATAGACATATACAAGCATACGTATACTTACATGAATACATGCAAACATACATGCAATGTACACATACAGTAACATGTGCATACATGCGTACAAGCATTACATACATGTATGCATACATACGTATACACATACATAAATACAATTTATACAAATACATACATCACATAGATACATGCACACATGCATTCAAGCATGCATACACACAGACACACACACACACACATGTACAAAGCCAATGATATGGGTTGCGTAACCAGACACGAGAATTTAATGCGATCTCAAAGAAAGTTTGTATGCATTGAAGACTAGCAGTTACATTTTGGGAAAAAGATCAAAAAGTCACTCTGCACTTTTGATAAAACTCCTCTCAAAGGCAATACATATGTACTCTTTTATGTAGGTATGTATGCATATATGTATGTACATGCACAAACATGCTACCTTAAAGATAGCGTATCAGTGACATCGTTTCGTACATGATGACTAACTAGTGCATGCTTTTTGGACCTTATATATAACATTATAAATTATGTGACATTTTGAAAACTACAGGGTGTCCACAAGGTCTGGGTACATGGAGTAAATAAAATCATAACATAAACAATTAAATATAAGAAATAATAATTTCTTAAAGTATGTGTTAATCCCATGTACCCAGACTTTGTGGACACCCTGTATATATTTCAAACAAGAGTTTTGGTGGCACCACCTCTAGCCGAGCAGTTATCCTGTGCTGATGGCGGGAAATAACCTAGAAATCATTGGTACGCAGGTATTGCTCTGAGCTGAGTGGGGACGCTAAACTCCCTTGTTCAAAAATATAAAGACGCAGATAGTGTGTCGTATAGCCAGCTGGAGACGATGTTTCCTGGGGCTAAATAACAGTAACAATTGTCCTAACCAGGACTTCCACATTATGTTGGCAAATAAATTTTACTCCACTATAAATTATATATGCATGTATATATACGCTGAGCAAATTTACATACACACACACGCGCGCGCGTTGGTTTGTATGTGTAAATCGACATTTATCAATGGCATTCGGATATCGTGTAGAAGACCGTAAATAATAATAGATATAATGGATCCAAATTTTGGGAGGCGATCAGCACGAAAAATTATAATAATGTTAATATTAATAATAAGGAAAATAAGAATATTGTATGCACACAATATCACGCTTGCTGTTTTCAGTTGTAACAATTTAACTTCCTCTTTAAAATATACCGAGTTAACATCTGCACATGTTCTGTACAACCAGAAGGATATCGGGACAGAATGTAAATAAATTTAATGTGTGTGTGTAATGTTCATATACAAAGAAAGACATACTCTTTTACTCTTTTACGTGTTTCAGTCATTTGACTGTGGCCATGCTGGAGCACCGCCTTTAGTCGAGCAAATCGACCCCAGGACTTATTCTTTGTAAGCCTAGTACTTACTCTATCGGTGTCTTTTGCCGAACCGCTAAGTTACGGGGACGTAAACACGCCAGCATCGGTTGTCAAGCGATGTTGGGGGGACAAACACAGACACACAACATATACACACACATACATATATACGACGGGCTTCTTTCAGTTTCCGTCTACCAAATCCACTCACAAGGCTTTGGTCGGCCCGAGGCTATAGTAGAAGACACTTGCCCAAGGTGCCACGCAGTGGGACTGAACCCGGAACCATGTGGTTGGTAAGCAAGCTACTTACCACACAGCCAACTCTTCGAAACGCTTAGTTTTAGAATGGGGGCAGCTAATAAAGGAAATGTTCTCTACGTGGCCTGTGTGTTTTCTGTACCCTGTTTATCATTTTGTCCATGTTTTTTTTTGCAACGTCATGTACCCAGATATGCATCTATATATACATGTAGATGTAGGTATGTACATACATGTACGTATATATGCATATATTCACATATTATTTGTATATATATACTCACACATGTGTGCGAGAATGTGTCATAACTGTATGTATATATATATATATATATATATATATATATATGAAAGAGAGAGAGGGAGAGAGAGAGAGAGAGAGAGAGAGAGAGAGAGAGAGAGAGAGAGAGAGAGAAAGAGAGAGAGAGGGAGGATCGGTTTAGTCTAGAAAATTGGTCATTTGTTTTCGGAAACAATCGCCGTTTCGTTATATGCAAAGAGAAAGAAAAGAAAGAACGCAAAACGTATCACCTGTTGGGCGGATGAATTGAATTGTCTGCATGAATAAAGTACACATTACATTTAATATGAGGGATTTGGGTCAAGTCTAATTATGGCCGATAAGAAAATATATTACATTTAGTGTTGACATCGAAGTGATGGTGCGCAGTTGAAGGTACTTTGGCAAAACGAATGTAAAACACTGACGCCTAGATACTCACAAGAGAGTCAGTTTTAACAAAATGAAGTGTGAGACAGCTATTAGATAATGATAGAAATCAATATAAAAAAGTCTTTAGTTAAATATACTAAAGTAGGTAGAGTCGTAGATTGGATAAGCTAATATGGGTGACGGATTTAAACGATTAACTTTCTTTAGTCAAACTTCCAGTACGCCATTTTAACTAGTATTTTGTGAGTGACGAGTGTTTGTTAACAGGCAATATTAGACTACATTTTCAGAGGACAACAGAAACTCACACAACTGTAATTTCCCCCCTTCAAAATACGCAAAGTATTTCAGTAGATTGGTTTTAGGGGCAATAGCAAAACAATCGATTGTACTCCTCTCTTTCAAATCATAGCACAAAATATTTCAGTGGCGTGCTTTTAGGAGGCAACAGAAAACCACACGATTGTATTCCCCACCCCCACTTCAAGTCATTGTACGCCCAATGTTTCGAAGTTGTTTAACTAACAACATTACATATGTGAAGCATTAAAATATTTGTCATTAGCAAGCAACTTGCTCCCCTGGGGTTTTTTAAAACAGCCGCATTATTGATGTAACTATTTATTGTATAACACAAAGTTAAAATTGAATTGGCCTCTTCTAATTTACATAATAATGCAAATGTTGACTATAATTTGTTAATTTATTAATGGAAACACAACACTACGTTATTTTGTTCTGCAGATGTAAAGTAGACTTAACGGTGTGTTTTTTACTAAACACATTTTAACCCAATCTGCGAAACACTGAAACTAGTCAAGCCGGTCTTTTTCTGAGCAAGAAGAATGTGGTTTAACTACGGTATCTCTCGAATTTCCGTGTCACAGCCAATATATTAAACTGCATTCGGTGGTGGGACTCGGCGCCGGAGTTCAAGAGTTTTGGAGGTGAGTGGAGTTATTCCTTAGTCACAATGGCACTCAGATACGCTCTGGCCAAAGGTGGTATAAAAACTGTCAAGGGCCCCAGTTATTAGCTAGATAGCAGATGATCCTGTGACTAAGGGATACAGGTCTCAGAGGAAGGTTGGCTCCATGTGTCCCACAGCTCGTCCTTTGTACGTCCCGGTCGTTCTTGTATTCAATCCCTTGTGACCGACTCCTATTTATCGCAAGGCTTTGTGGGAATCTGTGGTTTTTGTTGATGCTTCTGTCGTTATTGTTGCCTTTGTTAGTGGAAGCGAGCAAGGGACATTTAAATGATCTTCCAAGTCACATAATAAATATCTGGGCATTCTGGCCACCACTACTCTCACCAATCTGATATTAGACATATAACTAACTCTTACTGAGAATGTATATTGACTCGTTTCAATCCTCAGAGAGTTTGAAACGCAACACTTCACTATTCTTATTTAGAGAGATTCATGACGGCATCAGGTAAAGATAAATTTCCTTTTGATACATGCGATCCTTCTTTTCCTAACAATGGAGGTACTAATAATGGGTCTTGGCGTTTTACTGAATAGATCTATTTTGAAATCACACCCAATCTTCAAAATTCATGACTTTTTTGTGTGTTTTTTCTCACGAAAACTTGATATTTGTTGGATATTAAAGGTCCTTTCCAAATCGGCTGGAGGTGGTTCCCTCCCGTTTTTCTGTCACTGCTTGCGGGAGGCATGATACATTTAAAACCTTCAGTTTAATGTTCTATGTTAACGAACGCTTGTCATTTAAAACACTCAGAAACAGCTCCTAGTTGCAAAGTCGTGGTCTTGACCAACGAAAGTTAAGTGTTTAAATCCGTCAGCCATATTGTCTTATTCAGCTGCGACTCTACCTAGTTTAGCATTTTTAACCAAAGCTCTTTTGTATCGATTCCTAGATACGATACAGGCGTGCATTAAAAACCCTTTGTGTAACGAATATCGAGTGTTGGATACTTGATAGGGCAATCATGTCTCTGCCTTCAATTTTATTACCAAAAACTGCTGCTTCACTCATTTCTGCAATTCCTGCTGTTACTATCGGTACAACTCTTACCACTACCCTTGCTCTTCCTCCCACTGCTGTTAACACAATCCTTACCCCCCCCCCCCCGACTGCAGGGCAATCCTCACTACAGCTACCTTTGTGACTTTTTAGTACCTGAAGCTGTATTAGTAACTGATATTTTTGTTGTCGTAAATGTTGCAGTGGTTACTGCTATCAATATTACTACTGCCCTTACATTCGTTGCAGCTAATGCTGCTGCAGTTCTTATGTAAGATATGAGAGTTAAATTTGCTGCAGTGTTGGTGATATCGTTTTCCACACCTATATCTAGAGCCTACGTCACTTCGTCTCCTACTACCGTTCTTCTCATCCTCTCACTGCAACAACCCTCTCATTGCTTGTCGTAACAGTAACAACCTTTGATGTTTTTTTTTTTTTTTTTTTTT
>NC_068982.1:186516601-186518844 GCF_001194135.2 Octopus bimaculoides | reverse complement strand
CCGCCTTCAAACAGCCTTATTTTGACTGCTGTAAAAGATGGTGAGCTGGCAGAAACGTTAGCGTGCCGGGCGAAATGCCTATCGATATTTCCTCTGTCTTTACGTTCCGAGTTCAAATTCCGCCGAGGTCGAATTTGCCTTTCATCCTTTCGGGGTCAATAAATTAAGTACCAGTTGCGTACTGAGGTCGATCTAATCGACTGGCATCCTGCCCCCAAAATTTCAAGCCTTATGCCTAGAGTAGAAAAGGTTATTTTGACAAGGGAATAACTTAAAGACGGCAATTTTGTCTCCCGTAAGGGGACAGAGGACATAAATTATAAAAGCATCGTGTTGACTACTGCAAAGATGCGAACTGGTAGATTCGTTACCGCGCAGGACAAAATACTTAGTGGCGTTTCGTGCCTTTACGTTCTGTGTTCAAATTCCACCGAGGTCGACTTTGCCTTTCATCCTTTCGAGATCGATAAAATAAGTACCAGTCGATGTAACCGACTTCTCCACACCTCAAAATTTCTGGCCTTGAGCCAAAATAAGAAAGCAAGAACGTGCCCCAGTATGGCAGCAGTCCAATGACTAAATCAAGTAAAAGAATAACAGAATACCCATACGATATAGTATTTTGAAGAATGTCGGATTCTTGTTGAATATATGATAGATAGATAGATAGATAGATAGATATGCAGATAAATAGATATGCACATAGATAGATAGATAGATAGATAGCTGTGGTCATGGAATGAAAGAATCAAGACACATTTGTGGAAAAGTCAAGCGTTGGTGATACCATCGTCTTGAACCTCAGAGCTTATTATCACCAAGAAATACCTACCGGAGAGAATACAATCTTTTTGAGAACGGTATTTTGAAATAGAAAGAACTATTTCCGATATTTGTATGCGTATTGATATGAATCCAGGTTTTGTTTAGTACCTCCGCCTCTTAGCGAAGGCGGAGGTATTGTTTTCAGTCGTGTTTGTTTGTTTGCTTGTTAGACTGTGGACAAAATATCTCAAGAACCGCTGGATGGATTTGGATGAAACTTTCAGGGATGTTTGACCTCGTGACTGGCACGAACTGATTAGATTTTGGGATCGATCAGGAACCGGACAAGGATTCTGGATTGTTTTTCCTGTTTTTTTTACTTAAGTTCTGATATTCTCATTTTAAAAATCGTCTCTGGCTAATCGTTGAGAGGACATTGGTGTTGCCTTAGTGGAGGTTTGCGCTCTCTGAGTGCTCTTGTTATTATTATTATTATTATTATTATTATTATTATTGATTTTACTCAAGTTTGGTCTTATTCCTGGTAGAATTTATGTCGGTAGCGGGTTACTACCTGTAACCTTATGTGTCTACAAGCTTTCAATAGTCTTTCAAATGATTAAGACTCTCCTGATAATCTTTCCTGTCCCAATGGCTCGATGGAGCTTCCATAGAATCTCTATAGAGCATTCTATTCCAATCTCCTTCAACCGTTTCTCTACATCCTTACTCACAGTTCCTAATGCACCAATTGTTACTGGCACGATTTTCATATTCCAAATTCTCGCAATTTCTAAATTTAAAAGATTATATTATTATTATTATTATTATTATTATTTTATGTTTGACTTTTGCATTTGTACAAGCTGGCTCCAAGTCTCACCCAGAGACCTCAAGAGACAACAAGTTAGACATTCAAGTTGGTTTTATGCCTAGGGTGTCACATATTTGGTTTTGCACATAGTGTTGTTCTAGAGAATGTCTAAGAAACCATAATGAAATTATGAGTTTGTTTTAAAATTTGAAATTACACAGACAGTATTTTACGCAGGATATGGGTAGTTCCCATGAGAACTATCTTTTGAACTTCAGCAGTTTTGGGGTTGCCTGGTATCTGAGCTAGGTAGCAATCAGCCCCTTTTGCTATCATTCCTAGGGCACCTATGACACCAGGTATTATTATTATTATTATTATTATAATTACTATTAATTCCACTGAGGTCTACTTTGCCGGCCTTTCACCCTTTCGGGGTCGATAAAATTAGTACCAGTAGAGTACTAGGGTTGATGTAATCGACTAACTCTTTTCCAAAAAATGTCAGGCCCTGTGCCAATAGTAGAAAGGATAATAATAATAATAATAATAATAATAATAATAATAATAATAATAATAATAATAATTATTGTTATTATTATTATTATTATTATTATTATTATTATTATTATTCAGTAGTTTTATTTTTATAACGTGCTTTCAC
>NC_068982.1:186515437-186516132 GCF_001194135.2 Octopus bimaculoides | reverse complement strand
TTATAGAATTATATAACTTCAGACATTTTTCTTTTTTTTTTCGATGACGTAATCATGACTCAGAGATAATCAGTAGACTCACATTGTGTGTGCGCGCGTGCTTGATTGCGTGTGCGCGCGCGTGCTTGATTGCGTGTGTGTGCAATTACGGGTGCGAATAACTGCGTGTGTCAATGTATACGTGCTCGGCGAGTGTCTGTCTGTGCATGTGAGCGTATATGGATGTTCCTGTGTGTAAAATATTTTATGCTATTGTGTATTCATGCAGTCGTACATTTATATTTATACACATACACTGGCGCACGTACGCATGCGTGCAGAACTACGAGGGACTTAATTCAGCATGTTTTACGCGTATGTACGTGTATATATGCCTTTATATATGTATTTGTATGTATGTGTGTGTGAGTGTGTGCATATATGTGTATGCTTCTCTGTGTCTATTCGCGTGTATCTCTTCTCACTTCTGTGTTTGCGTATATATACGTGTGTGTGTGCGGGTGCGTGCGTGTGTGTATGTGTGTGTATATATGCATAACTGCAGTGTGCACACACACGCCTATACATGAATGTGCGCACGCAAGTGTATCCGTGTGCTTATGTGTACGCCCGCGTGCCTGCGTGCACGAGACCGTGTGTGTGTGTGTGTGTGTGTGTGTGTGTGTGTGTGTGTGTGTGTGTGTGTGTGTGTGTGT
>NC_068982.1:186510083-186513617 GCF_001194135.2 Octopus bimaculoides | reverse complement strand
AGAGAGAGAGAGAGAGAGAGAGAGTGTGTATATATATATATATATATACACACACGCACACATCCGCTCTCTCTTCCCCATCTCTCTCTCACGATATATATATATGCATACATACACAGACACACACTATATGTGTGTGTATATATAGTGTACACACTGTGTGTGCCTGTTAGTATCAGTTTCATGGAGCGTAATATTACGTCACGGTGACCAGTTAACCAGAATTAACAAAGCTTTCTTTGTGTTGGTTCCCCACCCCACCCATCTCCCCATTCCGTTTGGTTTTTTTTTCTTCTGTCCTTAAATGGTTGTTTACGTTTAAGCGGTGCATGCATTGTTGCAGTAACATACACAAACACACATGGCCGCACATCTGCATGCGTGTTCATGTGTATATATGCATGTATGTCATTGTGTGCATACATACATGATATATATGCATAGACACATATATGCATACAGACATAAACATTTAATGTGCATAGATGCATGTATACAATATACTTATATGCATGAAAACATATGCAGGGTGTCCAAAAATGTGTGCAGTAATCCTTCGCTGTATCGCGGTTCATCTATCGCGGTTTATTATTTAAGCTGACGTCGATTCCTCCGTGGTGTTGTTTTGCATTTATAATAAAATAAATATACACAAATTATAAAAATAATAATAAAAAATATACAATACAGCACTGTTCCTACTTCGCGGATTTTCACCTATCGCGGGGGATTTTGGAACGTAACACCTGCGATAGTCGAGACATTACTGGACATACTGCGGAGAGTACACAATTTTCTTTTCTTTTAGATTTTAATTATTAGAAATAATGAAAGGAAGTAGACTAAGATTAACATTACTCGAATTAGGGATAAGTTCGAAGCAGATGGAACAGTTCGGAATGATTACAAGAACCGTTCCGGAAGACTACGGACATCGCAAACCAAGAAATGGGTACCAGACATCACAAACATCACAGAAAGGAATGGGTACCGAGAAATGGGTACCAGACATCACAAACCAAGAAATGGGTACCAGAAACATATTGCCGGAGTCCAAAGGAATCTGTGTAGCAAACGAGTCTTGAAATAGGAATTTCAGAATCAAACGTCTAAACGTCCATTGCGTTTTCAAGTGCTGTCATTCCAAGAATAGTCCAGACTCTTAATGAAGGTGATTCGAGCCGAAGAGGAGAGTTTTGCGGATGGAACTAGGCAAAATATTTAGAAGATGCACATTTTCCAATAAACAGGGGTGGAGTGAGAGTATTAAGGGCCCCTTAGCATCGATATCAAAGAGAGTTAACATGTAGAGTGCAAGGCCCCTGTGTATTGGTGTATTTTACCGCCTCTTTCTAGAAAGCAAGAAGAACATAAAAACGGTGTAAAAATTACTAACGGAATATTCTAGCTTAGACGACACCTTCAGATATTTCCTCTTATATGCCAACAGAATGCAGCTTGAGGGGGACTTTGGATGCAGGTTCTAGCCAGAGGGGCCACCACGTGGAGGACTGCTTCTTCATTGGTTGTATGATCACCAGATGCTGACGCGTCTTCAAAATGTTGATAATGTAAATATTTCGTTTGGTGCAAATATATTTCATGTTATTTGAAAATAAGTCGTCACACATTTTAAAAATTTTATATTTTATTCTTGGGCTTTATTTTATTCTATAACCATCTAAGACGTAGACAAATTAGGGGTGGTACACTGTGTGTGTGTGTGTATATATGTGTGTGTATTTATGTGTCTATATGTGTATGTGTATGCATGTACGTATGCATCTTGGCATATATGTGTAATTGTGTATATGTACGGCCGCATGCATTTTGGTGTGTACGCGTTTGTGTCGGTGTATGTATGTGTGGGTACATCTGTGTATTTGGGTAAGTGGGCGCGGTTATAGTTAATTGGGTCAGGACAATAATTAAAAAAAAATAAAACTAAAATCAAATCAAATACTTTATTCTCAACTCAGAAGCCGACCTCGCCTCCCACCTCTCTCTCTTTCTCGCTCTCACGCATTCCTCATCAACACGCAGGCACACGTATTCCCATACATCATATCTGCACATCTCACACAGTGACACTTCAACCAACAGCGACGTCTAGCTGGTGAACCAACGACACGGCTCCACTTAAAAGTAAGACAATCTTCCTCAGCTCGCAAATCCACCCCAGCTTAAAAAGAGACAAAGTCACACACACACACACATTAAATAATCTAAAGCTATATAATAAAAGAATCTCCGTCGGTTTCGACGATGAACATTCAGTTGTTTGATCGACTGAATTATCAGCTCCATTCAACTATCGGATATAAGTAACTGAGCATTTAAGAAACAAGTGTGCCATTAGCGTAACCGACGAATGGAATCAGGTACAGGCCAACCGACGAGATTCCGTACAGTTTCTATATCTTAGATTTTATTCACAATGTTGGGGTCGTCCTGAGACTGTTTAAAAACAAATAGACCAAGTCGCTGCAGAATGGGATCGAACCCGGTATATCAGTCTCTTCTATGGAGCTTGACATGGGATTGAACAACAACAACAACAACCAGGTTAAACTAGAAAATCGTTCAGTTAAACACATACACGCGCGCGTCTACAACATAACAATTTCAGAAACTTTCAGAGATATGAAATAAATCGTTTTTAACGGTGCAAATTGAAGTAGATAAAGCTATAAAATATAGCATAGAGAAAATTGGGATAAGAATCCGCTTGGAGGGAAGAAAAGTTGAAGGCAACCCGTGGGACATGAACTCACATCCGTGAACATGACAGATGCGTTACAATCATAAGGGTAGCCTTCGACTTCTTTCCACTCATGGGTATTTTTTTTACCCAATATTCGACATACTATTATTTATAGCGTTATCTACTTCGAGTTCCACCGTTAAAAGATGCAAATAACCAAAATGGTAAGACGTACGTAGGGAACAAATGATATAAACTTGTGTTCATTACAATTTTCTCTCTCTCTCTCTCTCTCTCTCTCTCTCTCTCTCTCTCTCTCTCTCTCTCTCTCTCTCTATCTATCTATCTATCTATCTATCTATCTATCTATCTCTCACACACACACACAGATTTAGAAAATTAAAATATTAACAACAATAACGAAAGGTAGAAATCAACGATAATAGACAGCTAAGAAGAGAGATAATCTTTATTTAAATGTCACAGCAGTTAACAGGTTTCACGTTATCTACAGTAAATTATCAGACGATTTCTAATTAGACACTAATTGACATTCCAACAACACAGACAAAAAATACATACACAATATGTGTGTGTGTGTGTGTGTGTGGTAAAGTAGCTTGCTTACCAACCAAGTGATTCTGCGTTTGTTCAGTCCCACTGCGTGACACCTTGGGCAAGTGTCTTCTATTATAGCCTCGGGCCGACAAAAACCTTGTGAGTGGATTTGGTAGACGGAAACTGAAAGAAGCCTATTGTATGTATATGTATGTATGTGTGTGTGTTTGTGTGTCTGTGTTTGTCCCCCCCCCCAACATTGCTTGACAACC
>NC_068982.1:186504428-186509219 GCF_001194135.2 Octopus bimaculoides | reverse complement strand
ATTCTCTAACATAGCAATTCGGCAAAAGAAACCGATGGAATATGCACCAGGCTTATAATAAAAATAATAAGCACAGGGGTCGATTCATTCGACTAAAAATTCTCCAAGGCGGTGCTCCAGCATGGCCGCAGTCTAATTACTGAAACGAGTAAGAGATAAAAGATAAAAAGTAATAATTAAAAAAAAAGGAATGTATACTGACGTTAGTTTTGTTCTTGTTGGGGATACATTAGGAATGGATTCGAAGTGGGTGAGTAGACGTCAGTAAAAGCCATTTCGTGGCCTCGAATGAGTGAAGAATCGGAGTTTATCAGGGAAACGCTTCTGAAATTCTTCAACTAAAGTGATATCAACGTGACCTGATCTCTTGTGGTTGATATCACTTAGACTCTAAATTCTAGAGAGTTATTTGAGGTTAATAGGCCGAGAAGCAATAAAATATGGAGATTGAAGGGGGTACACGAAACTGGGGGAAGGGCAAATGTAGAGTTGTTGCTGCTTTTAGTGGGGCTTAAACCCCGTGTCGCTCTTGTTTTAGAAGATCAATGATAGAAAGCGTTCCAGCCGTGGCTTTCCTGCAGCTACGTTTATTTAAAAGTAAGGAGTTGTGTATATATGTACGTATGTATATCTGTACGTGCGCGCGTGTGTATATATATCTTGTGTACATATACATTGTGGAGGTGCAATGGCCCAGTGGTTAGGGAGGATCGCTGTTTCGATTCCCAGACCGGGCGTTGTGTGCGGTTATTGAGCGAAAACACCTAAAGCTCCACGAGGCTTCAGCAAGGGGGGGGGGTGACCCCTGTTGTACTCTTTCGCCCCAACTTTCTCTCACTCTTTCTTCCTGTTTCTTGAGTAAAGCTGCGATGGAATGGCGGCCCGTCCAGCTGGTGGGTGGCACATATGCCATAGAAACCGGGAAACCGGGCCCATGAGCCTGGCTAGGCTTTAAAAGGGCGCATAAAAAAACATATACATTATATGCACGTGTGTGTGTGTGTGTGTGTGTGTGTGTGTGTGTGTTACGTATGTTGTATTCATACGCATGTGACACTGCATAACACATTTATATAACATAAATATAACATATCTTGTGTGAACGACTGTTACTGGTGAGTTCGGAGCTCCACAGACTAAGCAGTTGATCTGTGTAACATAATGCGATAAAGTGTTGCCCTGATTAATTGAGGTGGTTCAGCATTCGATTGAACTTGGAACTTCCACGACAGAACATGCAAATAACCACAATGGAGAGACATACCTAGGGAACAAACGATATAGACTTGTTTTCATCACAATCTCTCTCTCTCTCTCTCTCACATACACACACACCCAGACACACACCTCACATCTTATAGCCTTATCAGAGGAAGCACACACAGGACCTAAATATTCAACGCTGCTCTTTCGTAAGCTTTTCATCAAAGATTGACCTGGGACTAAACCACCACCACCACCACCAAAACAACAGTACATTTTCACCCCACCCTCATCCCCGTGTTTAGTGTATCTCCTTCAAATCGCTATATTTAATTACTTGCCATTTCATGCACACTCCTCGTTTTAGTCTGTAATGGCACCCAAAATAACTAAGTGATATCACCCATAACAAAAGATCAAGACGTGTTGATGTCACTTTGGTTGAAGAATTTGAGAATTTCTTCCCTGATAAACTCCAATTCTTCAATCATTCGAGGCCACGAAACAGCTTTTATTGACGTCAACTCACCGATTTTAAATCACTTCTAATACATTCCCAACACGAAAGACGAACAAATCTAACGTTGATATAAACTTAGATAAACTTAGATATGTTTCGACCAAAGATTGGCCTAGGCCATGTCTAACTTAATAGCACCACCCGATATGATTATCTAATTCCTTTTTACAGTCAAGATTTGTTTATGGTTTATTTAAGTAGTGAGTTCTTATTGAGTTTAAAGCTGATAGGATCCTTTTCCTCTTTTATCTGTTTTGGGACAATGTTAAACAGGGCAGGGCCTGTTGAGGAAAAGAAATTATGCTGCAGTGAACCTATATGTTGTGATCCTGAATTGAGCAGGGGACGTATGGCCCGTGGTCCCAGCCTTGGATGAACCTTGAAGCTAATGTTCAGGTCGTCTGGGCAATGCTGGCGGTATATTCTCCACATCGTACAAATGATGTACGACTCGCGGCGGTGCTGGAGAGAGTAGAGCTTCAAGGCTTTGAGGCGGTCCCAGTAATCGAGATCAGTCATGCCTTCAATTCGTTTAGTGAGTGCTCTCTGGGGTGATTCAATCCTCGAGATGTTTTGTTTTGTATGGAGAGACCACAAGGGGCAGCAGTATTCGAGGTGTGGCCGTACAAAGGAGGAGAAAAGTGGAATGATGACACCTTGTTCTCTGGACAGGAAGGTTCTTAAGATCCAGGAGCTCATCCTACGAGCTATATTGACCTTATTGTTGATGTGAGCACTCCAATTGAGATTGTTATCAACAATTACACCCAGATCTCTGATATTATTGGCTGCCGTGAGCGGTTCCCCTGAAGGAAGAGAGTATGGCTGTTTTAGTGTGGACTTTCTTCCAAAATGCATCAGCTCAAATTTTCCCTCGTTCAGTTGCATTTTGTTTTTGTCTGCCCATTGACTCACAGCATATAGATCAGACTGGAGTTGGGTTCGGTCTTCTTCTTCATTGATGATTTGCTGGAGCTTAGTGTCATCAGCAGCGGAAGTGAGCTAGAACGTTAAAACTTAGTACGCATGCACAACAGAGTCCAAGGTCAATCTTTGCCAAGCGGCTTCCCTCTACGTGCTTTAGCTTCGTTACTATGGCAACAATCCAGATACTTACTGATCATGTATTAAGGTTGGTGCATAATTATTGCGGCATTTTGTCACTAAATTTTACTCAACAAAAATAATAACAACATTTAACAAAAACATCTTTAAATGATTATTCCAGAGCATATTCACCATCTACTTCAATTACTGCTTCCCATTTGCTTGGCAGACGGTCAGAATAATCATTTAAAGATGTTTTTGTCAAATGTTATTGTTTTTGTTGAATAAAATTTATTGTAAAAAAAAAAAAAAAAGCCGCAATAATTATGCACCAACCTAATATGTACGTGCGTGTGTCTGTGTGTGTGTAAGTGTATTTATATATGTATGTGTGTGTATTAATGTATGTATGTATGTATATCATACATGATCCACAACATTTTTATGGTGACGTCATAGATAAGAAGCCAGAGAAACTATTTGCGCATTGATTACATGTAGCATGTCTCCTAACATCTCAAACACATTCTTGTATATCTTAAGATTGATTGCAGTCTGCGTACACACACACATAAACACGTATAGACATAACAAAACACACACATAAAATATGTATATATGTGTGTGTATGTGTGTAGCCATGATGGTAACGCAAGTTTACAACTACCGCATGATGTCATGTCAAAACTAGGAGACAAGCAAAGGTACATACACACATACGTGTACGTGCGTGTGTGCATATTACTGGGGAGATGATGGAGCAGTGATAGGGCTATCACTGGCGACCTCACCAACACGAGGTGTTAGGGTTGAGGGTAGAAATACTTAAAGGCTATTCCATACTGTACGATGACATCAATTCCTTCTGAGCAAAGATACATTCACCTCCGCTGAATGTAAGGAAAGCTATGTTCTTTTAGGTGTTACCAATCCCGTGTGTGTCCAGCGCTGGATTAGGGCAGCAAAGAAAGGGTGGAGCGGGGAGAGTTTCACCACAGAAATGGTAAATGGTTTACGGCACAAAAGAAATCATTTTAAACTTGCTAAAATAATATTTGAAGTAGTTTATATGATCAGAAACATAATTTCGATGTGTTCATGGTGTCGTAGTGAGGATCTGATCAAAGACTTTGCAATTAAAAACAAAAGTAGGAGAAAGCTTTTCAAATATAAATAAAAGTGAGAATATACATAAGAAACATTATTTTCCATCTTAATATTAGTTTTTGTATCAAGGCGGCGAGGTGCTGGCAGAAACGTTAGCACGCCGGGCGAAATGCTTAGCGGTACATCGTCTGTCTTTACGTTCTGAGTTCAAATTCCGCCGAGGTCGACTTTGCCTTTCATCTTTTCAGGGTCGGTAAATTAAGTACCAGTTGCATATTGAGGTCGATCTAATCGACTGGCCCCCTCCCCGAAAATTTCGGGGCTAGTGCCTAGAGTAGAAAAGAACAATATTTAAAGGGGTGAGCTGTCAGAAACGTTAGCATGCAGGGCGAAATGCTTAGCGGTATTTCGTCTGTCTTTACGTTCTGAGTTCAAATTCCGTCCCCTCCCCCAAAATTTCGGGCCTTGTGCCAAGAGTAGAAAAGAATATAAGTTTTGTTTCGTTTTGAAAAATATAAATTTATTTTATGGTTTATTATTGTATATATTTTGAATTACATTTATACAGGGGCACCAAAATCTTGCCTCTATGGGTCTTAACCCTGCATGTGTGTATGTGCGTGTGTGTGCGCGCGCGTGTGCGTGTGTGTGTATGTGTGTGTGTCAAAATCGTTTTAAAACAGTTTTATTGTTTAGTTCGGAGGAAAAGCAATGCCCAGGAGCCCCTTTTCAAGGACGTCGGAGACTGGCGAAAGGAAGGAAGAGAGAAATCCTCAAAAACCAGATTCTTGGCCCAGATGTCAACAACAGGTTCCTAAGGTCTCAGGTGATGCTGGTATTTAACCGGACGACGGATTAAGTTACTCACTCTGGTAGGTCACGCTGGGATTTGAACAGTGAGATCAGAACATAAA
>NC_068982.1:186498153-186504117 GCF_001194135.2 Octopus bimaculoides | reverse complement strand
AACTTTCCTGGTATTTTCCGATTCTCTTCATAAACTCGCGGCACACCTGCAGACTATACGTGGGGCACCTGCAGATTATACGCGACACACATGCAGACTATCCATGGCACACCTGTAGAACATGCGCGGCACCCTCGAAGACTAAACGCAGCACACCAACACGTCTAGGGGGAGCACTTGCAGACTAACCGTGACACAGTAAGTTGAAAAGGCCTGGTTTGTGGGATTAAAATAGAATGGAACGGAAAAATCGCAATTACAGCATTACAGACCAGATATGTATGTATTACCTTCAACAACACGCGTGTAGGCACGCACGCATGCATGCACATACACATGATTACACACATACATACAAAAAAAATGCATATATACACAAATATAAACATACGTATACGTGTACATACAAACACAACTATATATATGAGAGAGCGACAGACAGACAGACAGACGGATACAGAGATACACAATGCATACATATATATATATATATACATTACATATACACACACACATACATTGCATATGCACACACACATATACATTACATATGCACACACACATATATTACATTACATATGCACACACACACATATTACATTACATACGCACACACATACATTACATATGCACACACATTACATATGCACACACACACACATACACATATATACACTAGCTGACGTACCCGGTAATTCCCGGGAAAGCGGGCTTATCCCTTGCTTCCGTTCTCATAATTGTTTCGCTAATCCAGTAACAACAATACAAAGTATGTAGCCCTGAAAACGGTTTTTGTGCATTTACAGAGAATACTGAACTGTCTTGTACAGGATTTTGTTTTTAGGAATTCCCAATAAGTTAAGAACACCCAAATTGTGAAGTCAGTTATGTAATAACATGAAATTAGTTACTCGATAATAAGAATTCAAATAAAGTAGCCCCGAAAAGGGCTTTAATACGTTCCCATAGTATATAGAACATAGAAGGGAATACTAATAAGGTATGTATACTAAAATCGTGAGGCATGTTTCGTGATAACAGGCTAATCAGATATAAGATAATAACAATTCAAAGTAAACAACTCTGAAAAGGACTTTTGTGCGTTCCCAGAGAATATTACCCTCAGGGGCGCTAGTGTTGGTATATTCGTGAATAAGTCACTAACTGAAAATAAGTGGATCTATTGTTTAGGAGAATACTATTTACTTGTTTAAGGGTTGTACTAGATAAATTGCGAAAATAACTAATAGTTCAAATACTAAGAAATAAGCATACTCAGTTTGATTTATACCAAATGATTTAGGAAAATGAATGGGTTATTTCCCTTGGCTGTTAAAATAAAATATATTAGATATATATAAGGATCCCTTCCAGGGGCCCTATTATCGATTTTTTTCAACAATCTGAGTATGTCATGAGGTTTCCAGACATGAGTTCCACTCACGTGTCAAGTTTCAACAAAATCGATAAAACGATGTAGGAGGAGTTAGCTAACAACTCCACAAACACACCCCCAGACAGAATTTCCCACATATGTAGATTACATATGCACACACACACACATATATATATACATTACATATGCACACACACATATATATTACATTTGCATACACACACATATATTACATATGCACACACACACACATATATACACACATTACATATGCACACACACATATACATTACATATGCACACTCACATATATATATACACACATTACATATGCCCACACACACATATATGTACATTACATATGCACACACATATATATGTACATTACATATGCACACACACACATATATGTACATTATATATGCACACACATGTACATCACACACACATACATACACACACACACACACACACACACACACACGCACACACACACACACACACACACACAAATATGCATACATATGTACAAAGTAACATACACACACACCTATACTTATGTCTGTGTGCACATGCATAATAATTGCGGTAATATAAGAAAATAATGTAAATATCCTTATCGAAATCTTTTGAAATGAATGTTTACAATTTTGTCGGTTACAAGTTGTCACTAACTCTACACAACTGGAAATATGTTTACATTTCATATTTTCATATCTAAACACAAAAATACCAGTCAAACATTTGTCTGCTTATGATAGAGCCTTCCCCTCCACCTGTTCTGAATCCGTGGCCTTGGGTGCTTTTTCTAGAAAATTTTTACTTATGCAAGAATAGCAGACATTGATAAAAATCGCTAATAATTTTTGTCAAATTTGTCAAACAACATAAATTTCGGTTTGGCTCGCAACTTCTCCCTCCCTTTCGCTCGCTTTTCCTGCCTTTGTCTGGGTATGCATGAATGTACGCAGGCACATGTACATATATATTTCTCAATTTGATCTTACGAGACATTAAGCAATTACTTCTTTCAAAAGAATTTGTAGCGCACACTTTAAGTGAAATTCCTCTCTCCTTTACCATATATACATACATTCGAACGTAGCAGATAACAGCTAAGCCTTGGGCGCTATTTGGACCCTGTTGTGTCCACCACTCTGATTGGTTGGTAATGGCGCAATTTGTCTCTTACTCCATCGCGCGCCAATATGCAACCTAACCAATCGTATCCTCCAAACAGCGGCCAAAGGTTATCTTATTATCTGCTACGTTCGAATGTATGTTTATATAATAAAGGAGAGAGGAATTTCACAAGAGTGTGGCGCTACAAATTAAATTAGAAATTAGAAAGAAAATGCTGAATCTCCATTCGTTAACTTCCTCTTAAGAAAACTTATGAATGAATATTCATTTTTCTCTGTTTAATTCTATTAAGTTACTTTCTTCACAATAAGAGATGTCACATATCTTTCTGTCTCTTCATCTATCCGGAGGCGCGTGGCTTAATGATTAGGGCATTCAACTTACGGTCGTGAATTCAATTCCCGGCGGCACGTTGCGCTTTGAAGAAGATATTTTATTTCAAGATTCTGGCAAAAATGGGTTGTACCTGTATTTCAAATGACCAGCCTTGTCAAATTCTGTGTCCCCTGAATCTCCCTGATAACTACGTTAAGGGTACGCGTGTCTGTGGAGTGTTCGGCCACTTACACATTAATATCACGAGCAGGCTGTTCCGCTGATTGGATCAACTGGAACTCTCGTCGTCGTAACCGACACAGTGTAATGGTATCTATCTATCTATCTATCAATGCTTTTGCTTCGATCTCTCAACCAACAAACGTTTTCAGATATAGTTAGCCGTATTTTGCTCTCAGTAGCATTGGGGGATCCATCAAACACAAAATAATTTCTGCTGGTCAAATTCAATTTACTGTACCAAGAGGATCTCAAAGCCATTCCAATTATAAAAACGTTAAATTCACTAAAGATACACAGACTTTATTTGATTACCAACATTCCCTGTCCGTGGTTTGTTGCACATAGAAAGAAAAACAGTTAAAAACTATTACATATTTGGATCTATTAAATGTTTCTTCTATTTCAACATTGTTTTACCTTCTTTTACTTAATTTTTTTTTTAATACGAAACCTATATTTCAATGGAACAAAATATTACTTATTCTGGACATAAAACGAGTTACAGACTAGTGGTGATATAAAGAATAATTTGAGAAATAAAGAATGGTTCTGTAGAATGTTAAGACCCACGATGTGTCGGAAGTAATTATTAGTTAACTCCAGGTCAGTCACGACACAGCACACCTATCAGCAAAGGCAATCCAACCGTAACCTTCCGCTACCACTCGTTTCCGTGAAAGGATACGAATGTATAAAGTTCCAATCTCATGTATTTTTAGCATACAAGTGATCCATATAGTGGTCTCTCATACTGTTTGTGTTTAAATAAAATTCACGGTCCTCGGACGTTTTTAAGTATGCTAATATTAATGGCAAGACTTCCTTTCGTAGCCACTCCCAAGAACACTTCTTTTTGATTCCATGTGAAATGATTCCATGTGAAAAGTTAAGGCGCAGGAGTGGCTGTGTGGTAAGTAGCTTGCTTACCAACCACATGGTCCCGGGTTCAGTCCCACAGCGTGGCACCTTGGGCAAGTGTCTTCTACTATAGCTTCGAGCCAACCAAAGCCTTATGAGTGGATTTGGTAGACGGAAACTGGAAGAAGCTCGTCGCATATGTATGTATATTTATGTGTGTGTGTGTGTGTGTGTGTGTGTGTGTGTGTGTGTGTGTGTGTGTGTGTGTGTGTGTGAAACATCGCTTGACAACCGATGCTGGTGTGTTTACGTCCCTGTAACTTAGCGGTTCGGTAAAAGACACCAATAGAATAAGTACTAGGCTTACAAAAAATAAGCTCTGGGGTCGATTTGCTCGACTAAAGGCGGTGCTCCAGCATGGCTGCAATCAAATGACTGAAACAAGTAAACGAGTAATATGATGTGATGCGATCGATTATTCGGAATGACACGTCATCAGATTAGCTATCAAGACGTAGGTTTTTACTTTGTGTGAAGAACATGTATTTTATGTTGCTGATAAATGGAAACGGGACAAGAAGTATAAAAGTAAGAATAACGAGGATAATGGAAACGGATAAGAACAAAAGCAAGCACCAACTAGAGGCTGCGATTAAGAATAAGAATTACAGGATTTTACGGGATTCCTCCATAAAAGCTGACCATTTTACTGAAGCAAGAAGATCAGATATGATTATAAAGGACAAAAGAAACAGTGTAAGAACATAGATTTTGCAATACCATAATGAAGTGGATAGCAAAGAAATTGACAAAATTGAGAAATATCAGGACCTGGCGAGAGAGATGAAGAGGTTGTAGAAGATTAAGACAGCAATTCCTGTGCTAATTTGTGCAGTTGGCACAAAACCCAGACTGCAACCGAAGAGGCAGGAAGATTCTGGAATTGAGACTCGCACTGTCGACCTGCCGAAAAGTTGGCATCCTGTATTCTGCAAGAATCCTAAGAAAGATTTTTGAGATTTGTTGTCACCAAACTTTAAGACAGCATCCCTACTACGAATATAGCATGTAATAACAACAACGACAATAATAATAATAATAATAATAATAATAATAATAATAATAATAATAATAATAATAATAATAATAATAATAAGAAGAAGAAGAAGAAGAAGAAGAAGAAGAAGAAGGAGGAGGAGGAGGAGACTGAGCGCACAACTGGAAGCGTAAGACCAAGCTTTGACCACAAACTGGAGCGTCAACCTTAAGAAAGAGCATGTGTCTCCACTGTGCCGTGTCTGTCATAGAGTGGGGAGGGGAACTATTGCCCATATCGCGAACGAATGTCCTACACTTGCCCAAGACTATTACAAGTTGTGGAGACACGATCAGGTAGCGAAAGTGCTACAATGGAAACTGTGCGGAAAGAGGGGTCTAGAGAGAGGCAAGACGTGGTATGAGCATAAACCGCAGAGAGTGACGGAGTCGGAGACCTGTAAGATCCTGTGGGATCTCCCAGTCCGAACAGCTCAGGGAAATAGACGAAAAGAACACTTCAATAGTAGATGGCATTCAATACCTGCATACGATACTCATTGACAAGGCTGACTCGGTCATGAACAGGAAAGATATATATAGGTCAGAATAACAGAATACGCCCTGCTGATACTTTGTTCAAATATTGAATGACATCATTAACCATACTTCCGGTTATAATTTCGTTAAAATGTAACTGGATGATGATACTGATGATTTTCGTAATAATAATAAATATAATAATAATAATAATAAAGATTTCTTTTATTTGCCACCAGGGCGGAGGATGAGGAGGGGGCAATACAAAGACAGACATAAAGTGTGGGAGTTTACATGGTGTATATATAAAAAAAAATACACAGTATACATTAAAAGAAGTGAAGTATACATAGTATACAGCAATAAGGAAGAAAATGTGATGGTATTCTTATTTGTTCTGTGTTTTGATCCATTAAGTGTTGAATTTAAGTAGC
>NC_068982.1:186495292-186497811 GCF_001194135.2 Octopus bimaculoides | reverse complement strand
ATAATAATAATAATAATAAAGATTTCTTTTATTTGCCACCAGGGCGGAGGATGAGGAGGGGGCAATACAAAGACAGACATAAAGTGTGGGAGTTTACATGGTGTATATATAAAAAAAAATACACAGTATACATTAAAAGAAGTGAAGTATACATAGTATACAGCAATAAGGAAGAAAATGTGATGGTATTCTTATTTGTTCTGTGTTTTGATCCATTAAGTGTTGAATTTAAGTAGCGTTTATCAATGTTTCTTGTGAGAGAAGATGGACTGCAAGGGAACAAATGACCACAATTAAGATGGCTTTCAACCTTCGCAACCTTTGTCTAACGCTGTGGCCAACATAGAAGGATGTGACAATTCTTGTTTAGTTCATTGATCCAGGAATGGCTTTGACTGAAGAGAGACAAGCAGATCGAAACATCACGGAGTCTCAATGAATCGAGTGAGTTGTGAACATATCGTCTGAAAGAAGGTCTTCTCCAATAATGAAGCTAGCGCTCCGTCGGTTACGACGATCAGGGCGCCAGTTAACCCGATCAACGGAACAGCCTGCTCGTGAATTTAACGTACAATTTAACGTCTGTGGTCGAGCACTCCACAGACATGCGTATCCTTAACGTGGTTCTCAGGGAGATTCAACAAGGTGGGGGGAGCTAGGAATTTTTTTTTGGGGGGGGGGCACAAAAATTCGAAAAAATACTGTATAATGTGGGAATTGCAATTGTTAACAAATGGATACATTTTTATGCATTCTAACTTTGTTGTAACAAACCAAAGGATTTTGTCAGAGGCAGAACAGTATCCGTAACTTTTTGTTTTAACTTCGGAGACTTGTGGTAAGAAGAGAGTATGTTAATCTTAGAATGGAGACTGACCCTTATTCTTGCTACAAAATGGATTCTGATAAAGGCTCCCAAGCCATGAAGTGATATAAAAGGGGTTTCTTTTTTAACCGAGTTAAATTTCTCTGTTAATTCTTTTATGCAGAAAAATAATTCTTAATTCTATTTATTTGAAGGTAAGAGCAACAAGCAACAAAAAGAATAAATACATCTTGACTGACGTTGTGGAAGCAAGCACGATAACATCTCGAATCTACGTCATAACGCAATCGTGTAGGTCACGTGGTCACCATCGTAGCATAGTTCTGGTGAGAAACCAATTTTCTGTTGGAGACTGGAGAACCTATTTGTGCCGACCATATCAAAAGCGTTTGTCACAAAATCGATATCGACGAAGATAACAACAGAAATAACATTTAATAGATCTGCCTGTAGCTCCAAGAACACTTAATTTCGTTTGTCGTAATGAGGTAACTTCAATAAAAACTTAATAAGAAATGGTACATGAGTAATGGAGTGTACCTGAGAGTAAGATTAACAATTACTGCCTGATAATTACCAAATTCTTTGAGTGGTAGAAGAAATATAAGTAGATGCCTATGGTGATGCCAGAACATGCGGAATACAAGACAAGATTTAACACATAAATTAAGATCCCAACGTAGAGGTTGAAACGAAACATGAACAGTATCAATGTCACCAGTCACCGGTAACGAGGTTATCTCCATGCAGTCTCTGAAACTGCTAGAAATAGCAACCAAATCGTTTTCAAATCAAACACTGCTGTCTTAAATGAATAACGATACATTACACAATGTAGTTCCGGCTTTTGATCTTAAGTCTGCTCGTTCAGGGCCCACATGGTATCAAACAAGTAAAACATCTGACTGGTTTCGAAGGACCTACCAAGTCTAGACGTAGAGAACATTCATCCGGTCTAAACATCAAAAAAACACGAAGCAACTAGAAATTCTACAGAATTTAATGTCGTTTTTTTTTTATAATCACGCATTTTATTTACGGTGGTTTTTGTTATTTTTTAAGGCTCATTCAGAAAAGGAAGGGTACCAGAGAGCCTTCGTGACAAATGATAGGAAGTTATCCACGGACCGGAATGCTTGCAACAGACCCGACTCTGTTAGGGGCGGTTTGGCCAAGTGGACGTTCGAAAGATAGGGCTTAGATCTGTCCTGAGCCCCAGAACGCATAAGACCAGACCTTACACCTGTTTCGATGGCATATAAATAACTATGGTCACAACACTCACCCCCTGAATGGGACGCATGAGATGTATTGTTATTGTTATGATTTTATCTTACTATAATCAACAACAAACCCATTTCGTCAATATTAAAGTCGTTATTATAATGCAGCGAGCTGGCAGAATCGTTAGCACGCTGGACGAAATGCTTAGCGGTATTTCGCCCGTCGCTACGTTCTGAGTTCAAATTCCGCCGAGGACAACTTTGCCTTTCGTCCTTTCGGGGCCGGTAAAATAAGTACTAATGAAACACTGGGGTCGATGTAATCGACTAGTCTCCTCCCGTAAAATTTCCTTGTAGAAAGAATTAAAAGTCTTTATTAGATTAAAAGTAACATTACCAAAACATGAAGGTAAAACAAAACAAATATGCTTTTTTTCTTTCGGGTACCAATGTACTGTAGCCGTAGTCTT
>NC_068982.1:186492181-186495282 GCF_001194135.2 Octopus bimaculoides | reverse complement strand
TTGCCTTTCGTCCTTTCGGGGCCGGTAAAATAAGTACTAATGAAACACTGGGGTCGATGTAATCGACTAGTCTCCTCCCGTAAAATTTCCTTGTAGAAAGAATTAAAAGTCTTTATTAGATTAAAAGTAACATTACCAAAACATGAAGGTAAAACAAAACAAATATGCTTTTTTTCTTTCGGGTACCAATGTACTGTAGCCGTAGTCTTTCACGTTATTCACCGACCGACCTTTCCTCTGAAAATAATCAGTGGAATCATTCCATCTCCATACATAAATTATTTTCCTCCTGAAACTTATAAAAAACACACAAATTAGGCGTACCTTTCTGCACTAAATTTCCCAGGTAAAAAATAGCGGCTTATACACCGGAAAATACGGTACACATCGGGGTTAACTGCTTAGGGGTAATTGTCCTAGAAGATTTTTGACCCAGAGTGTTGCTGCCCTCAGGTGTAATTGTCCTCGAGGGGTTATTGTCCATGGATGGGGAGGTGGGGGGAGGGCAAATGTCCTAGACTAGTTTATACAACCTTAAAAAAACAGTGTACTTACATATCTTTTACTTTTTATCTTTCATCTTTTAATTGTTTCAGTCATTAGACTGCGGCTATGCTGGAGCACCGCCTTCAATTTTTAGCCGAACGAATCGACCTCAGTACTTATTTTTGTTAAGCGTGTTCTTTCGGTCCCTTTTTCCAAACAGTACGGGGACGCAAACACATCATCACCGGTTTCAAGCGGTAGTAAGACACAAACACAGACGCAAAACACACACGCGTATATATATATACACATACATATACACATATATATATATATATACATACATACACCGGGCAGTTTTCAGTTTCCGTCTACTAAATCCACTCGCAAGTCTTTGGTCGGCCTGAGGCTATAGTAGAAGACACTTGCCCAAGGTGCCACGCAGTGGGACTGAACCCGGAACCATGTGGTTGTGAAGCAAACTCCTTACCACACTACTACTTCAATACTTTATTTTTTCTTAATCCCTAAAACTCTTAAGGCCGATTACCCCGTTTCCATAGCAAATAAGTGACCGACATCACAACATTCCTTCCTGGACGGGATGATCGCCTCTAGTAGGGTCCAAAGCCAGCAGTTTTTAAGAGGAAAGGACAAGACAATTATATCGACCCCAGAATGTAACTGGTACTTAATTTTATCGACCCCGAAGGGATGAAAGACGAAGCTAACCTCAGTGGGGTTTGAACTTAAAACGTAAAGAGCCGGAAGAAATGCTACTAAAGCATTTTGTTTGACGCACTGAAGAACCTGCCAGCTCACCGCATTATACATATTTATGCTTGTATATATTTTCTTTCAGTAGAGAGAGAGAAAGAGAGAGAGAGAGAGGGGGGGGAGAAATAGAGAGAGAGAGAGACTAAGTGAAAGAGTCGAGAGAGATAAATAGAAAGACGAAGATAAAGAGTAAAGAGAAAGGAAGAAGAAAAGAAGGAGAGCAGACATATGAGAACCTTGTCACAGAGTTCGCAGATATCAATACATATCGAGGCGTATCAATTTACTAAGAAGGGAATCGTATAAATCCACTGGATTAATTTAAAATATGGAGTTCAAGGATAATTTTCTTTTTAAGAAATTCATTATTGGGCAGTAATTAACACAATTAACTTGATTCTTGGCAGTAATAAAAGTTGTACATTTAACAATCATCTTATTCTATTTCTGTCACTACAGAATTTTGTTTCTTTCTTGTAAATCATTGACTAAGGATTTATCACTCATAAAACCCTTGATGAGTTTGTTTTTGTTCTGATCAGGTAAACATATGATTAAGACGCTCCATCTGTGACCAATCTCGCGGATTATCCCCGATGGTTTCTCCTCAGGAGAGAATAAAGCCAAATATTGAAACTACGACGGCGCATCACCAGCCAGACAAGTATGCTGTGGTAATTGCACAAGTTTTCAAATCTCTTCCGAAAGATTATTTTTGTTACTGCTCGCATTCAAATGCATTCAACTCTGAATGGGATTGTTCCCACAACATGCTGGCCAGGTCAATTTGCCGTCCTTCATTTCAACGAGTATGGCATCTGCAGACGACAACATACAGGCCTGGCCTGTCTCTCAATAACCAAGTGCAATAGAGAAGCCGTATAGTTTGAGCGCCACACTACATCACGCCTCTGCCCGTGGACAAATATCAGGCCTTTTGTCTTGTTTTTCTTTTTTTCTTGTAAAATCGAATCAGTCGAGAAACCGAGATCTCGATCGGAGAGACGACAACAATGGTTACAAAACCTCATAAAGAGAGAAAACAGCAACGACCGCAGCCGCAACACACGAGATTTAGGAGACGCAACACACGAGTTTTAAGTATCCTTCCGCGAGTTCACCTAGAAAAACCGTGTTACAACTTCTAATTCCTCTAAGTGATCGGATTCGATCATCTTCTTCCGGCCATTAGAAACAACAATGAACCGAATGAACCACTCGATACGAAACACCGCCATAGCTTGCAAACACGCGTTTCATCGAATCGTTCGATCGGTAGAAGCAGGTTTTTTTGTGTACAGAGGGCAAGAAGGGGATTGTTGGGGGATTGTGATGTGCGCCTAATGGGAATTCCTCGTTGTACATACTGATCCCTTTCACAATTGGTGGTTCAGTGATTTTCCAATCCCCTCCAGTTTAGATAAAGTTTTCCGATGATAATTTAGCGTATGTGCAGCTACAGACATCTAAGGGCATCACACACACACACCCTATTATCGAGCCGCCTCGTACAGTCTTCTGTAGACGTGTTAGCATCGTCACCACCATAGTACATTCTTGACCAATATCGACCACCACGGTGTTCACTACAACAGAGATTATAGAATAAGAAGAGGCTGAAACCTCAGGTCATGCGCAGAACTAACGACGAACACGTGGAGCAATACGCCACCGGAAAAGCACTAACCGACGTGTGAGTTAACAGGCCGGAACCTCGTTCGTTGTCGGAATCAACTGGATGAATCACTCCACGAACTAAGAACGGCCATGCACTACCATCCACATATGTGTATGTAGGGGTGTGCGTGTGTGTGTGTGTGTGTGTGTGTGTGTGTGTG
>NC_068982.1:186481078-186491465 GCF_001194135.2 Octopus bimaculoides | reverse complement strand
ATATATATATATATATATATATATATACATATATATATATATATAACTGGCTTCTTTCAGTTTCCGTCTATCAAATCCTTCTACTGTATCCTCGGGTCGAGGCTATAGTAGAAGACACGTGCCTAAGGTACCACGCAGTGGGACTGAACCCAAAACCATGTGGTTGGGAAGCAGACTTATTACCATGCCGCCACGCCTGCATCTAGATGACGAATAATGATATATGTGGTTTTGTGGGTGAGGGTGGAGGCACGTTTCGTAGTTTCTAGATACAAGATTGACATACAAAGACAATCCACACACACGCATACATACATACATACACACACACACACACACACACACATACATACATACATGTATGTGTGTGTGTGGTATACACTGAATAGTGGAGGCGCAATGGCCCGGTAGTTAGGGCAGCGGACTCACGGTCATAGGATCGCAGTTTCGATTCCCAGACCGGGTGTTGTAAGCGTTTATTGAGCGAAAACACCCAAAGTTCCACGAGGCTCCGGCAGGGGGGGGGGGGTGAACCCTGCTGTGCTCTTTCACCACAACTTTCTCTCAGTCTTTCTTCCTGTTTCTGTCGTACCTGTATTTCAAAGGGGCCAATCTTGTCACATTCTGTCTCACGCTGAATCTCCCCGAGAACTACGTTAAGGGTACACGTGTCTGTGGAGTGCTCAGCCACTTGTACGTTAATTTCACGAGCAGGCTGTTCCGTTGATCGGATCGATTGGAACCCCCGTCGTCGCGACCGACGGAGTACCACGATACACTGAATGTAACAAATCGATATATTCAATTACAATAAATGTATGTAAAGGAATATATTGCATCCGGAGTTCAAATCTCGCCAGCATTCACCTTGTCATCTATACACCACCTGGTATCGATCTACATAATGCCTACTTACCTCTATGTCATTTACATACCTCTGATGTCTGTCAATCTATAAAGCTAATCAATAACCTAATCGATTCCATCGATTATATCTCTTCTTTCCTTTGCTTTGAGGCGAGTCACGTGAAATTTAGGCTGTATTTTCTAATTAGGTGTATGTGTACGTGTGTGTGTGAGAGAGAGAAAAAGAGAGAGAGAGATATATAAGTGGGAGGAGAAAGAGAGAAAGGAAGAGAGGAGGAGGAAGAATTGACGTTCGCTTTCATATAAAAAGGTTTGTTCACTTTGAAATGCTATATGATACTTATTCTGTCAGTCTCCTTTTACCGAACCGCTAAGTTACGGTTGTTTGCAAGCAGTGGAGGGACAAACACAAAGACACACACACACACTATATTATCATCATCATCATCGTTTAACGTCTGCTTACCATGCTGGTATGGGTTGGACGGTTTGACTGAGGACTAGCAAGCCAGAAGGCTGCACCAGGCTCCAATCTGATTTGACAAGGTTTCTACAGCTGGATGCCCTTCCTAACGCCAACCACTCCAAGAGTGTAGTGGATGCTTTTTACATGTCACCGGAACAGGAGCCAGTCAGATGACACTGACATCAACCACCCTCGAATGGTACTTTTTGTGTGCCACCGGCACTGGAGTCAGTCAGGTGGTACTGACGGGCTTCCCCACAGTTTCCATCAACCATATTCACTCACAAAGCATTGGTCACCCCGAGAGCTATAGTAAAAGACACTTGCTCAAGTTCCACACAGTGGGACTGAACCCAAAACCACGTGGGTGCAAAGCAAGCTTCTTTACGGCATATCCACGTCTTAATTTAATTACAAATACAGAATTAAACAACAACAAAAATGACTAAAAAAATACATTTGCATATAATATGTCCATTTATTGTTATTTTTTGTTGAACCTCTAGGGTTTCAGGGAATTCCGGTTGGGAAGCACAATGCTGCCTTGGGATATAATCAACCCCCCTGACAAAGAAATCAAAAAACAGAAAAGAAAACGAAAAAAAAAGAACACGTAAAAAAAAAACTTTTGCACTCTTAACACATCTTATTTCAACCGAAATAACCGAGACATTACCCGGAAGAAAGAAGAAGCATTAATAATAATAATAATAATAATAATAATAATAATAATAATAATAATAATAATAATAAAACTGTCAAAGACAGAAGAAACTGGAAACAGAAATAGGAATGAGAAATGTATAGAAGATGAGATTCAAGATATGGTGCCAAAACTAACAAACGGTGCATGGTACAAGTATCACACGCACGATATGTGTATGTCTATGTTAGTGTGTGTGTAATAACAGTGTACGGTAAAAATATCACGTGCTTAATATATAGTGTGTGTAATATTATTTTTGAATCTACCTAATTAAACGACTGGGGAATGCACAAATCAAATAAAGAACTAAACACGTGATAAATGAAAATAGTTATTTAAAAGAATATTCTAATTAGGGGAGCAACTTGGTTCTATTTAAAACACTACATACATTTATGTGTGTGTGTGTGTATCATCATCATCATCGTTTAACCTCCGCTTTCTAGGCTAGCATGGGTTGGACGGTTTGAATGAGGACTGGCAGACCAATGGGCTGCACCAGGTTCCAGTCTGATCTAGCAATGCAATGTTTCTACAGCTGGATGCCCTTCCTAACGACAACCACACCGAGAGTGTAGTGGGTGCTTTTTACGTGTCACCGGTACGGGAGCTAGTCAGGGGGGCACTGGCATCAACCACGTTCGGATGATGCTTTTTACGTGCCACCAGCATGGAAGCCAGTCTGGGGATACCGGCATCGACCATGTTTGGATGGTGCTTTTTACGTGCCACCAGTACGGGAGCCAGTCAGGGGGAACCCGCATCAACTACGATCAGATAATGCTTTTTATGTGCCACTGACACAGGAGCCAGTAGGGGGTATTGGCATCGACCACGTTCGGATGGTGTTTTTTATGTGCCACCAGCACGGGTGCCAGTCGGGGGCACTGGCATCGACCATGATTGGCTGGTGCTTAACTTTGGAAATATACATTTGGAACAATGGGTGATATTAGAAAGTATGGCATACAAAGAATTATTATAAATTAACTTTTTAAAAATTTCTTGATGCTTATCATGATGAAATAATGAATACTAATGTTCAAAGCTAAAATATTATTAATTTAAAATAAAATTAGATAAAACAAATTTCTCATTTGCATATTTACAATGAATAAATATGTTAGTATTTTTACCTAAATTTTATTAACATTTTTTCAGGCAAGACCGAGATCTCTGGAGATATGCTGCGACTGTGAAGACCCGGCAAAGAAAGTGAGTTCACGGCTGTATCCTACACCAATTTCACATAACCAGCCTCAGCCCATTCAAAAGTACCCTGGATCGTAGGGTGACATGCTGTGCTTGAGGAGACCTATTGAGTCAAGTACAACAACAACAACATCAAAATAAAAATGAAAATCAAATGGAAATTTTAGTTGTGATCCCCGTACCGGTGGCACGTAAAAAGCACCATCCGAACGTGGCCGATGCCAGCGCTGCCTTGACTGGCTTCCGTGCCGGTGGCACGTAAAATGCACCAACCAATCGTGGCCGTTTCCAGCCTCCTCTGGCCCCTGTGCCAGTGACACGTAAAAAAGCACCCACTACACTCACGGAGTGGTTGGCATTAGGAAGGGCATCCAGCTGTAGAAACACTGCCAGATCAGACTGGAGCCTGGTGCAGCCTCCTAGCTTCTCAGGCCTCAATCAAACTGTCCAACCCATGCTAGCATAGAAAACGGACGTTAAACGATGATGATGATAATGATGATGATGACTCCATTGAAAACCCATTTCTGCAAAATTTCATTAAAGAAATATTTTTTTTAGAAAGTTGCATCTTTTAGTATCTCTCATTTACTCTTTCTCTCTCTATACGAAGTAAAGCATGAGAACAAAATTCAACCAACCAGCCAACCAGCCATTATTACATAAAGCTGTTTTTATTCAATGGATCCAACCATCTAGGATGGGTTTTAGCATAATTTCCATTTCCCAAATTCAACTCCCAACGTTTTAGTCAATCTAAGGCTTTTGTAGAAACCAGGCAGGTGCCGTCAGTAATTACCCAGGGTAGGCAGTTGGTGACGTTTATGTAGTGAAACACGCAAAAAAATAACCGAAACACAGACATGCGACTGAGTTGGAGGAAGAATTACTTCTGCCTTTATAGCGCGTAAAGAAAACGTTATTGTAGGAGTGTATACAGCACGTATACTACAGCAGTTCTATGCATAGCTTTAATACTGAGATTGAAAAGCAGGGGTGAATTATGCCTACCTAATCTACAAAAAAATATATAATATTTTGCATTTTATGCAGAGTAATCAGAGTAACCTTCATAATTTTATTGAATTAGGTGATTATTTTGCCGTAAAAGGAAAATGTAACTATCGATCTATTTCATTCAGGGTAGGCACTGCCTACCTCTCTACCCAGGCGGCACGTCCCAGGTAGAAACTCTTTCTCAAGAAACCCAAACGCAGAACCATGTGGTTGTGACGAGAATATCTTAACTACACAACTACCACCGGATCCAATATGAAGCAAAATCACTTTGTAATAAACAAGATAACAAAAATTAAAAAAAGGCTTACAGCAGAAAATACCAAATAAGTTGACAAAGAAGCTAAAAAGGTTTCAAAATTAAACATTTCAGAGATTAAAGTGTTTGACAAAAGGTAGACCATATGCAACTTTGACAGAACATAAGGAAAATGGCTTTGTGGACTACAGTCGGCAGCCAGTTACAGTAGAAATTCTTCCAGTCGGCTGCCAGTTGCAGTTGGCAATGGGAGTCATAAGCAACAGTAGTGACTTATAGTGATATATTTCATGCGGTAAATCCTTTAGGGTCAACGATTTGTCCCTCGCAAAATGACTCAACATGTACCATACTTTGCTGAAACGTACATTTTTAGAAACTTTGGTCAGCAGATCATCTAGATGGACGTCTCTAACCATTCCTTGTGGAAAGTTTGGAAAAGACCAAAAATCACAGACATCTGATAGGATGCCCCTACTACAGTGTGTCAGGTTTTGAAAGTGATTGGTATTATATCATCATCATTATCGTTGTTGTTGTTGTCATTTAGCGTCCATGTTCCATGACATGGATTGGACAGTTTGCTATAATCCGGTGGGTCCAAGGATGGCATCGTATTCCAGTGGCTTCTTTGACAAGGTTTCTACAACCGAATACCCTTCCTAACGCTAACTACCTTTTCTTCTTCCCTTTTTTTCCCCACCACTTTTCCTCCTTTTTATTTTTCTGATGATGGACTAATGTCCGAAATGTTTACGGTCTTTCTCTTTCCTTTTAAGCATTAGACTAATAACACCCTTGTTAAAATGTGTCCCTCTTCTTGTGTTTTCTTGTTTTTGCTCATTCATCTCACTCACACACAGACAGAGAGATAGAGATACATACATACATATATATATACACATATTCACTAGCAAAATGTTCATTACATACTCCCTTTTATGAAATTAATCTGTCAAGCCTGATAGTCATGAAAGAAGTGTGAGTGAAATATGATATATCTCAGTTACATTTGGATGACGAAGCACGCTTGTTGGATGTTTTTAAGGCATGACAGTTGGTGTCCATATACCTAGGTGTGCCTCTGTGTATGTATATTTGTGCGTGTGTGAATATATATATATATTGAAAGTGGTGACAGCGAGAAGAGGGTTAATATACTGAAGGAAGGGTTAGTTGTTGTAAACACGTTCTTAGCCATTCAAGACTGTGATGAAATTCTTAACAAACAATAAACGACTGACTTGCTTTGCAGGAATTAATTATCAAATTTAATGATATATTTTTCTACACAATGGATGCAATTTTAATTAATTACAAAAAGAAAGATATATATTTAAACAAGTTGCTCACTATATTACACTACTTAACTGTGTTTTTCATGGAGAAGGCATCCCTGAATAATTTCCTTTTATTCATAGTTTTATAGTTGTCACTCCTATCACTGTTCATTCACACAAACACTTTATGTTATTTCATTGGCCTCGAACGGAGCTGGAAAATCATGATAAGAGTAAACAAAAGAGGTCGGATTACAGTGAAACATGAGTTGTTACTATACTTGACAAAAATCAAACTATCTTCATTGCACGTTCCTCCCCCATCTTAAGGGTTTATATATATATATATATATATATATATATATATACACACTCAATATGCTTCCACATAGTTTCCATCTATTAGATTCACTCATATGGCATTGGTTGGGCCAAGGCTATAATAGGAGACACTTGCTCGAAGCAGTGTGTAGTGGGACTGAAACTAAAACCATGTTGTTGTTATTGGAAAGCACTCAATACTTTAAAATGAGTAAATCTATTGTGTATATTTAAATTAGTTCAGGACACAGCACATCTAATTATTCAAAGGTTCGTGTCTAGAGGCAATCCTCACTCCATTCCTGCCACGCAGTAGCACCTTCGGCAAGTGTCTTCTACTATAGCGTCTTCGACTGAACCCGGACCCATGTGGTTGGTAAGCAAGCTACTTACCACACAGCCACTCCTGTCTCTCTCTCTCTCTCTCTCTCGTATATATATATATATATATATATATATATAAAGTATGCAAATATGCAGGGATAGCCTGTGTTATGTCATGTAACATGGCACGTTATATTAATAAGGCTCTATACCAGAGGTTCCCAACCTGGTAGTCCACAAAGGTAGTGCTGGGAGTCCATGAACTAAATTCAAAATTTCATAAGGATAAGCATATTAAAAGGGGTCTGTGGGAACATTCATTTAAATAAAAGGGGTCTTGATAGTAAGGTTGGGAACCATTGCTCTATACCAATGAGCCATGACAAGCTACATGACTACAATCCTTAACCAGAGTTTACAGGATTTGAAACCGTGATCAAGCAGACTCAGTGCAATGTGCGTGTGTGTGTGCGTGTGTGTGTGTGTGCGTGTGTGTGTTCGTGGGTGCTTGTATGTGCACATGCAACAAACACAGACGTGTGATCCAAACCCAACCTAAATACTACCTGCCAGGCAAGTGTATATAAATGTAAATACATTTCATTGAACAAAGTCTTTGAGTGTATTTCGCAGTGAGCGCCTGCCAGCCTAGATTCGCTGACTGAAGACATAATCGCTCGTGTTATGACAGACGCACCTAAGGCCACGCCTTCTCGTCTCGTGGTGACAACACAACGTAAACCTTCACAATCTCAACGTTTGTCAGACGTCACACAAATTCATGGTAATCATTCATCCTGAATATGCAATTATAACATAAACATTTCATTCAAGCAATTTTGTTTAGGACCAGAAAGTATCACAGCTCAGAACAGTTACTGATCTGGAAGGAGACATTGTTGTCTGGTTGTGAGAATACAATTCAAACATCTCAAACCTGTACTATTGCTACACAAGTAAAGACTGTAGGTCACGTTAACCCTTTGCCTGTCCTGCGTATCACATGTGATACACAGGACATATCTCCCCGGTGTCCATTCATCATATACGATGTACATTCCTACGTGTAGTAAGAAGCTTGCTTCCCAATCACGTGGTTCCAGGTTCGGTCCCACTGCATGGCTCCTGGGACAAGTGTCTTCTACCATAGCCTCAGGTCAACCAAAGCCTTGTCAGTGGATTTCGTAGACAAAAAACTGAAAGAAGCCCTATGTGTGTATCTCTGTTTGTCCAGAACACTGCTTGACAGCCAATGTTGGTGTGTTTACATCCCTTTAACTTAGCAGATAAACTGAAGAGTCCAAGAAATAAGCTTAAAAACAAAAAAATAGTACTGGGGTTGATTCACTCAACTAAAACTTCTTTATGGCTGTGCTCCAGCATGGCCGAAGTCTAATGACTGAAACAAGTAAAAAGATAACAAGATAAAAGATACTGGAGCAAACTTGGGACGTATGGGAGGGGAGCTTTATGTTGCTCAGAACAGTTGAAACAAGGGCTAACTAAAGGTCCGAAAACAAGCATGGACATTTAGGACAAACCTATGAAAATATGCTTTGGACGGGCAAAGAGTTCAAAAACACAAAGCCATCAAACTGACTGGTAACCCTTCACTTAACACCCTCCAGCCATCAACCAGCTGACATGATGTGTATAACCACCGCGGCTCTGGTTCCTGCTCTTCAGAACTAGCAGACTGTGTATCACCACGTTGATGTTCAATTGATTGATTCATTAAAAGGGCCACGAAAACCCTAATCTTTATCTTCCTTGACTTAGTAATTAAATAAAAGCGTTAGAGGCCCTCCTTATATACTGATGATATCAAAACAGTTGATGTTCAGATTGAATTTCTATAGGTTTAGTGTCTGTAGGGAAGGCATAGAGAAAGATTAAGACAGTAAGGGGTTTGGATAAGAAATGGCACATAAAGGAATAAAAGGTGAATCAGTGGAACATGGAAGGGGTGACACTCATCCGCTAATTCAGAAGGACAGGAAACACAATCATAGGGGTTTTATACACCATGTTAGTTGGTTTATGTTTATAGGGTATTGTTAATGAAAAGTCGTCAATCAGTTTGACAACATTGTTTCTTCAACGTGGTCTACAATATTTAAATGTGTTGCTTGAATGACAAAGCACGTGTTCCAAATGATTTTAAGGTTGTGTCAGGTGGTATCGTCTGCGTAGGAGTACCTCTGTGTGTCTGTGCATGTTGTAAAGCAATGACAGCAAGGCATGAGTTAATGTATTGAAGGAAGAGAATAGAAGCTGTAAATTGTTTCTCAGTCATTCAAAACTGTTGTGAAGAATATATTTCAGATATGTGAGAAATACTCTCACACAGAACAACTACGTTTTCTGTAAAATCAGCAACTGTTTTGAGCTGAGATATTCTCTAACCCTCAACAGGAATGGTCACTTGGTTTACTAAATTTTACAGACAAGCCTTTGGTTAAACCAATACTTCTCATTTTGATATCCAGACCAGGTCCAAAGCCTGGACTTTTTTTAGGGGGCTGCACTAAAAAAGGGGAAACAAATCAATTAAAGAAAAATTTATAATATTTATAGAGGGAAGACGGTTAGGGGATGCATGCAGCCCTGGGAGACACAGTTAAGAACTGCTGGATTAAATCAAGACACTTATCTAAGGGTCTCCATAAGGGGATTGAACATATAACCATGTACAGTTCTATATTTAAGAGATGAGGAATTATTCACATTATTTACATTTGACGGATGTTTGTCCTCATTTTGTTTGTTGTTAACACAACGTTTCGGCTGATATACCCTCCAGCCTTTATCAGGTGTCTTGGAGAAATTTCGAACCTTAGGAATGAGAACCCAGGTTCGAAATTTCCCCAAGACACCTGATGAAGGCTGGAGGGTGTATCAGCCGAAACGTTGTTTTAACAACAAACAAGATGAGGACAAATATCCGTCAAATGTAAATAATGTACAATAACCATGTAGTTTTGAAGTCAACTTCTTAACAACACAGCCATACTGTTATGGGACACAACTTCCTATTTCCTCTGTCTAAATCAGAGGTTCTCAAACTTTTTGGGCCACCGCCCCACCTCATGGCCACCTCGGCGCCCCTACCCCTATTTTTATGTATATTTCACTAATTTATATATACTATGACTCATTTGATGCTTGATATAATATTATATAATTTGTATACAATACTATAATAATATCATAATAAATTCATAGCGTCCCCTAATCCACTGCCTTCCTCACAAAGCCTCCTTTTTCTCTACCCCTACCTCCCTCTTAGGCACCAGCGCCCACCTGGACCGTCTCAACGACCACCACGGGGCAGTAGCACCCACTTTGAGAAGCTATGGTCTAAATGTATGTGAGTGTGTGTGTGTATTTGTGAGTGCGTGTATCTCAGTGTTATTTATGATGAGCGAAAGAAAAGTGAAGCCATTATTCAATAACTGACTTACGTATTTATAGGAAGTTTGTTTAAAGTGAAACCTTTAGATCATAAACCTGTGTTGTTACACGTTTGTGATCCTTCCGGTGACTCACCGAGAAGATCACTGACCGTAAGTAGTGAACAACAACCGTATCAAACAATATCTCTCTCTCTTTCCCTCTCTCTGGATCTCTCTCATAAACAAGCAGGCACACAAATATACAAGTCTGTGGGTGTGGGGTGTGTAGATGAACTTATACATACACACAAACACATGCATATATATATATATATATATATATTCTTTTTTATTCTTTTATTCTTTTATTTGTTTCAGTCATTTGACTGCGGGCATCCTGAAGTATCGTCTTTAGTCAAGCAAATCGACCCCAGAGCTTATTCTTTGTAAGCCTAGTACTTATCGGTCTCTTTTAGGGAACTGCTAAGTTACGGGGACGTAAACACACCAGCATCGGTTGTCAAGCGACGTTGGGGGGGG
>NC_068982.1:186475737-186478237 GCF_001194135.2 Octopus bimaculoides | reverse complement strand
GCATGGGTTGGACAGTCTGGCAGAAGCTGGCAAAACTGGAGAGCTGCACCAGGCTCCATTTGCCATTTTTTTGGTATGTTTTCTGTGGCTGGGTGCCCCTCCTAATGCCAAACACTTTACAATGAATACTGGGTGCTTTTTATGGGACCCCAGCACCGGCGCTTTTTACATGGCACCCGTATGGGTGCTTTACACATTACGCCAGCATAGGTGCCTTTTACCTTGCCCCGGCATGGGTGCTTTCATGTGGCACCAGCACAAGCATCTTTTATGTGGCCCCCAAAACAAGTATGTGTAGAAAAGAGAGAGAGAGAGGCAAGAGGAAGCAAGGAGACAACACATCCTTGAGTCAGAAGTGTCTGTGAGCAACTTTAATGCCAAGCAAGTGGCCCTTTGGGAGAGGATGTAGTCTAAAATGTTCCCAAACCCCTTTTCATTTCACCCCACTCATTTCCCACTTTTGCCAACTTTTACACACATGTTTAAACTGTACACACATACACTGAGACACACACACACACACACATCATCTGCTTCATGCATACTGGCAGCCTCACTTCAAATAATGTACCTCATGATACCCATAG
Organism: Octopus bimaculoides; assembly: GCF_001194135.2. Taxonomy (NCBI): domain Eukaryota; kingdom Metazoa; phylum Mollusca; class Cephalopoda; order Octopoda; family Octopodidae; genus Octopus; species Octopus bimaculoides. The sequence goes on along the minus strand of NC_068982.1, from coordinate 186,477,650 downwards.
GCACACATAGTAACAAGAATATAAGAGCATACCCACATTTCTCAACCCCTACACATACTTCTGTCCCCTCCATTTCACCTAAACATGTGTATCCAGTGGCAACACACAACAACCTCACACACACACATATAAGGCTAACAATTGCCCCCCACCTCATCCACACCAAAAGTGACACCTCTACCACTTCTGGTCATTTCAGCATGCCATGATGGTTGAATACGTGTGCATTTTTATTCCTCCATTTTTCTCTCTCTTTGCCCATCTTTTATTTCAGAAGATTCAGAAGAGTGAATTCTCAAAGTGTAAAAGACATGGGCATATGGTGTAGTGGTTAAGAGCGCGAGCTACTAACCCCAAGCTTCCAAGTTCGATTCCAGGCAGTGACCTGAATAATAATAATAATAATAATAACATCAAAAACTACCTTAGGAATGAGAACCCTGGTTCAAAGTTTCCCCCAAGACACCTGACAAAGGATGGAAGGTATATTAGCTGAAACGTTGTGTTAACAACAAACAAGACAAGGACAAATATCCGTCAAATGTAAATAATGTACATAATTCCTTATCTCTTAAATATAGAACTGTATAATAATAATAATAACATCGAAAAATACCTTAGGAATGAGAACCCAGGTTTGAAATTTCCCAAGACACCTGATGAAGGCTGGAGGGTATATCAGCTGAAACGTTGAGTTAACAACAAACAAGATGAGGACAAATATTCATCAATTGTAAATAATGTAAATAATATAAATAATGTACATAATTCCTCATCTCTTAAATATAGAACTGTAGTTCCTTCTTTATTTCTCATTTCCTGAGCATCAACCTAATATAATTCATTTTTTTACCTCAACTTTGTATTATACTTTTTGCCCTCTGTGTGTGTGTGTGTGTGTGTGTGTGTGTGTGTTTAGGCAGATGAATGAGTAAGTGAACAAATGAAAGAGAGTAGCACTCAGCACATTTAGTTGGAGTTACGTGTATTTAACAACAGCCACGTTTAGCTCTACTTTATGATTGCAAGTGCATAGAATATGCCTGCATCATCAGATACTTATACACACACACAAACATGATATTATGCAGTGCTTGGAACTGCCAACTGGCAGCACTGTCAGGTAATAACAACTTACTTAGTGACACCATCTTGTGCCAGCTAGTAACCCCAAGCATTCATGTCATCTGATAGGCTGTGCCTGAGGCATAACTAGCATGGTTTGGCCAGTATACAATATGCTATCAGGCATTATCTAAGCAATGGTAGAAGGACAAAGACAGACACACAAACATATACATATATACAACGGGCTTCTTCCAGTTTCCGTCTACCAAATCCACTCACAAGGCTTTGATCAGCCCAAGGCTATGGTAGAAGACACTTGCCCAAGGTGCCATGCAGTGGGACTGAACCCGGAACCATGTGGTTGGGAAGCAAGCTACTTACCACACAGCCACTCCTGCACCTATTTTTATTCTCATAATTCTGCGAAAGTATTGGCCTGTAGCCTTTAGCCATTGGAATAAATAGAAATAACTTTTTATGACAGATCAATTTTTTGAGTTAGTAGAAAGATATGTATTCTATTTATCTTATCTCACTGACATATGCACAAGAACTGGGGTTGTTGGGGGTGCAAGCACACTCCTTAAAATTTAGAGGAATAAGGGGCAATGAAAATGCTTCAAACATCCTCATGAAAAACTTAGTTTGCACCTCTTAACTCTTTCATTACTGTATTTACTTTGAGATGCTCTGTTTTTCTCTCAATTATTTTAAATGTAACAAGGAATTTAGTAAAATAACTTAGTTATCATTAAGCTAGTGTTAGGAACATAAATTGTGACTAAGGTTTGGTGGAAGATTTTAATTCAAAACTTATGAAAACAAGACATTTGTACTTCAGAGCT
>NC_068982.1:186473613-186475654 GCF_001194135.2 Octopus bimaculoides | reverse complement strand
TTTTAAATGTAACAAGGAATTTAGTAAAATAACTTAGTTATCATTAAGCTAGTGTTAGGAACATAAATTGTGACTAAGGAAGATTTTAATTCAAAACTTATGAAAACAAGACATTTGTACTACAGAGCCAGAGCTGGTTTCAGCCGGGTTGGTATCAAAAGGGTTAAAAATATCATGGTGATGTTACCCTTTTGTTACCATATTTATTTTGAGATGCTCTGTGTTTCTTTCAATTAATTTTAAATATAACAGAGAATTTAGTAAAATAACTTGGTTATCATTCAGCTAGTGTTAGGAACATAAATTGTGACTAAGGTTTGGTGGAAGATTTTAATTCAAAACTTATGAAAACAAGACATTTGTACTTCAGAGCTAGAGGAGGTTTCAGCCAGATTGGTAACAAAAGGGTTAAGCAAATTTTGTTCCACATTTATGCTCACTGACTTCTGCAATAAAGTTAATGCTTCCTTCAGGGAGAGAATTCAAATCTGTTTCTGCAAAATGGAGGAAAAAAAATTAGTGCATTTTCTGAGAAGCTGATATATTGAATTATCAACAAGGAATTACCAATCATTTCCTTCTCTTCAAGCTCTTTTAGAAGCCACAGAAATTGTAAAATTTTGTTATAACCTTAAGGATGAATTCTTGTGTGTGATTCTTGATAAAATTATAATTGGAAAGTTAATTGGTTTATGTGCAACAGAGAAGTTTGTCAAGACAAGAAATTGATAGGAAAACTGATGTTACTTTGAAAATGGCGATTCAGGCTTTTAATTATGCAAGTCCTTGTAGTGAATACATATCTGCTCAGCAGTATTCATATACCTCAACATTGGCACTCAACAATATCCATATTGCTTTTTAAAAAATTGTGGATCAGTACCTTAAAAAAATTGTGGACCAGTACCTAAAATTTCTCAGTAGCACCAATGTCACTTAGCTGGACCCAAATCGCTCATCTAGACTTACAATCAACTCATCTGACAGACATCTGGAAAAACTTTCGACAACTTATCAGGTTAGCTTCTAAAGTCTCTCTAAAAGATAGTAAGGAATCCATAAAAGTTACCATCATTGTGGTGGTAAAAAAAGAAAAGATGTAGTCAGTTCTACATTGATTGTCTCTGAACATGATAAAAATTTTAAAAAGCCACTCAAAGAAAAACTTTAATCCTTTTAATAACAATGTCCAATGAAAGCTAAATCAGTGTTGAATAGATTTAAATTAAACAATGTTGTGTGAAGGCTGGTAATCGATAAAATGATTCTGACCAAAAACAACATCTCTTATGTAAGGATTACCATTAATCAGATGAAATGATGAGGAAAAAATCACATTGGGTACTAAGTTAACCGATATCTGAGAAAAGCTGATCACCTGATCAATATAAGTGATTAGTTGACACTGGATAAAGTCATTGATTCATTGATCACATACAGGAACACACTCACAATCAATAAACACAGGAAATGCAGAGTCTTATTTCAAAATATCTGCAGTTAAACAGAATTGTACTCTGACGACCAAAGTTCTGTTGATAGTTATATAATACAAGTTAGTCACCAGCTGCACAACATGGAAGAAAACCACTGTGCAATAACTGTGGTTACAAACACATCAAGTAGAACGTTTACTCAGCAACAGCAAACTTATACGATGTTCCACAAATTCATGCAGTCTTCATACCAAATATGGGATCTGTGTATCTTTTCCTGTGTTATGATAACAGTGAAGTTAGTGATGTTTTCAAGGATCATATTACTAACCAAATATTCTACATCATTATAACCAAATGTTTAGAAATGTTTATCTTGGCCCAAACCAAACACCTGTAAAACATAAATTGAATATGAAGTTTCAGTCTGTTACCAATGTTTATTACCTGTAGATTGCATTATACAGGTGGTTCTCTGAATCTGATGGTAAAACACCAGGTTATGAAAATCCTCTTCCTAGTGCTAAGAAACTCCCAAGAGAGCTGAACTGCAGAAGGTCTTCAGAGAAGAAACTCCACTCTTTCTTTTATTACAGTCATGCTGG
>NC_068982.1:186468422-186473403 GCF_001194135.2 Octopus bimaculoides | reverse complement strand
ATAGTGCGTGCGCGCGCGCAGCACAATCACCAACCAAATAATCTGGTGAGTGGTTTGACTCATGAGTTGGAACTATTTTTTCCAATGGATCTACTACATATTACTAATATTCTATTTAAATAACCCAAGGGAAATAACCCATACCACCTGCAGTTTTTAGCGAAACGATCAATATTTGATTCTCACGATGAGCCAACCTAATTCTGCATTTCACTACTCACAGTTTTTAACTGCTAAACATTATTATTGCACTTCCTTAATTTGAATCGTAAACTTTAAAGACTTCATTCATACATTTCTATACATACATACTTTTTTGAGTGCCCATTACTCCGATAATTCTGCATTTTTACAGTTACACTTTTTCCATGGCTGTAGATAAATTTTTTATTCCACAACGTATTTGTAGTGGCTTCGTGCAGGCATAGCGTGGATTCGATCCTCGACTGCCAAATTTCACTTAACACTTCAACAGCGCTTTTCTCACAGTAAAACAATAGTTTTTCTGTGAATGACAGCAGTTACATTTCCCAGATGCCTTCGCTAAGCAGAATAATGTATTTGCCGCTTGACCGTTCTAACCTCTTCTAGACCACCACTGGCTGGAATGGAGATAACAGACCTCCAACGAAATCATTTGTTCTCAATATGTCTATCCTTCTGGCTGTTTTTCGATAGTTATAAAAACAAGGACTCCGTAAGCTAAAGGCAGTTACTGAGAGCGACCATCGGCGAGTGTGAACGTTATTATTGCACGTTCTTCAAACACTTCATTCATATATTTATATAACCTCTCTCACCAACCTCTGAAAACCTCTCTCGCCAACCTCCAGCAATCTCTCCCTCCTCCAGTTGACAGTTTTTTGTACATTTTCGTGATGGAAAATACACCTTTTATGGCAGTTATAACGAAAATGCTTTCTTATATCAGAGTAATAAGGCGTTTAAATAGAACATCTTTACCTCCGGGAATTACTGGGTACATCAGCTAGCCTTTGAAACGCAGAGTAGATGGAACAGGGACAACTGAAGAAGGGAAATATTCTTTATGTTGCATGTATATATATATATATATAATGTGTGTGTGTGTGTGTGTGTGTGTGTGTGTGTGTGTAAATATGTACGTACGTATAAGGGGGCTAAGCACATGTCATCTGTGACAGTCCATCTTCAAGGCTTTAGTCAATCGAAAACCTCCAGTAAAAGACACTTGCACAAAGTGCCACACAGTGGGATTGAACCTGAAACTACGCGGTTGCAAAGCGAACAAGTTAACCTCATAATCATAATTACACCCCATTTAATTCCACGTTCCACCATTTCTCTCATCCTTGACATTGAAATGGTGTTAACACATAATAAATGCCGTGCCATAATATACAACGTCAAATCGTTTCTCCTCTGCAGTCCTCTCTGTTAGTTTTTAATATAAATATTGATTTTTTTCAGACATTTTCCGACAAATTCGAATGGAGGAAACTGAGAGCGTGTGATATTTTATGCGTTTTCTCAAGGACATCGGTGGTTTATGGGAAATCAATTGACTTCGATTTAAAATCAAACCAGATCGTCAACTCATTCAGAGCGAAATTTGGGGTATTACCATTTTATGTAATTTCTAAATACTGACGAAAACAAAATGATAATAAATAAATAAATAAACTTTGGTGTTAGAATCATGCATAGTTATAAAGTTCAATATATTCCAACAGAACCTGTGAAGATATCTTGAAATCTAGCTGCTGACGATATTTCAATCCCTTTGATTAATAAAGTAAAGGCAAACATTTGGACTAAATTTGAAATGATAGAATATTAGTTACCACAAATATATAACGGTTTTATGCTAATGACCTTAAAACATGAAAGAAGATTGTGATAAAATCGTGAGCAGAAATCAATATATCAATGTATATGTGTGTGATAGACTCATAGGAAATAAATAGCGGTAAGAAATCGATATTTCCCCGAGGATGGGCAATAAGCAAATCCAAAAGTAATGGCTAAGTCGAGTTGTTGAATATGTTGAGATTTAAGTTGTCAAATTTGCTGTAGCGTGTCCGACAGAATATTAATATTGTACAACGTCACGGCGGGGAGATGGTAGAAGCGTTAGCACGCCGGGCGAAATGCTTAGCAGTATTTCGTCTGTCTTTACCTTCTCATTTCAAATTCCGCCGAGGTCGACTTTGCCGTTCATCCTTTCGGGATCGATCTAATCGACTGGCCCCCTCCCCCAAAATTTCGGGCCTTGTGCCCTAGAGTAGAAAAGAATATTGTACAACGTCAACATGATTCGCGACATTGCACTAACTTAAAAAAACAAATGTTCTAAGACAAAACCACGATGGAAAACTAAAAGAGTATTAGGAGGAACAATATTTCTTGAAAGTAATAAAATAGTTTATGGTATGTATGAGGAATGTATAAGGCATATGAAATCAAAATTCGTTAAATACTATTATATAAGAAAAAAGTTTCAAATACCTCGATGTGGAAATACATGTATATGTCCGCAGTGGAATTGTCGAGAAAATGGAGAACTACAATGGCGCTGAAGAGCGCTAGTAAAAAGTTCCCTCGGCAAATAACTTCCAAGTCAGAAAACGGACTTAATAGAATATTGAAAACATCTAATTAAAGTGAATTATGAAAGTAATTTAAACAAGAACCGAGTATATTAAATACAATATCATGTCAACAGCAGTGTGGCTATCATAATTACTTAAGGGGTAGAGTTTGTCGACAGAGCTTAAGATTTTTTTCTGTTTTTTTATATTTAGGAATTATATATAAACGATGTAAGGATGAAATGCTTGTCGACATTGTTTTGCTTAATCTAAGCAGTTGGATAATGTTGAGTTAACGAGCGAAAACCATTAAAAGGTATTTATACTAAGAACTTTTAAACTATTTAAACTAAATGAGACCCTCGTAGTAAGCTAGCAATAGGTTGGACATAGGGGTCAACATGCAGTTTAGTATTATTAGAAAGTAAAAGTATATTACGAAGTGACGGTAGTGAAATCCCATAATTTCATTATTATTTCAGCGATCTTTTCGATACGAGTCCTGAATATCGACCTTTTCCGTAAAAAGTGTCTTCAGCGATGTTTACCAAAGATCGGCCTTTTCCGAAACACTCGCACGATCTTCACTACGGTGTTAGGGTTACGGTTTTAGTGTCAGGGTTAGGGTTACTGTTAGGGTTACGGTTAGGGACCGAATTCCGTAACCCAAACCCTAAAACCCAAACCCTAACCCTAAAACCCAAACCCTAAAACCCAAACCCTAACCCTAAACCCTTCAAAATAAATCGCGCTCTCTGTATGTCTTTCGCTTTTATGACGTCGTTTCCCTTGTTTCTCTCCAACACATTTTACGGAAAAGGCTGATCTTTGGTAAAGATCGCCGAAGACACTTTTTTCGGAAAAGGCCGATATTCAGGACTCGTATCGAAAGATCGCCCATATGTTCATAGAGATAGTATGTAAATCAAATAATTCTCGCTCAACATTGTCATCTGCGTTTCTTGGCTGGCATCCATCGCCATTCGATTCTCTCAATGTTGGATCAACAAAATTTAAAGTCTGGTTCAGAACTTCACAACTACATATGTGGCCTAAACTGACATAGGATATCAAACGCGCCCTGTGGCTTTTCAATGGTGTTGTTAGGTTTACTACACAGTAAAGATGTGATAAAACAAAACAATACAAACTAATTTAGTACCTGTAGACATAACGATGCAGTCGCTGTCGTTTTGTAACCCTCGGTCAGTCCTGTTCTAATAGATATATGATCGGAAAAACTACAGTTCAAAACATCTCATCTTTTCTTCAGACATACAATATACGAAGATACGTTATCCAATCAGCCCTTCCATTTTTGTTGCTGTTGTTGCTGTTGTGGTGTAAGAGTTGAAGATTTGGCTGTCACCGTAAAGAGGATCCCTTATAGGCTTATAGATATGTATTCACTTCTTTTGTTAATAATCATAAGAAAAGCATGCAGATCACAACTTCTCTTCTCAGTCAATAAGACCACCTGATTACGAAAGATCCAGAAATGAACTTCATTCGTTGCAAGGCAATAGAAAGAGACAGAATGAGTGAGTTCTCTTCTAAGGGGCAGCCTTTGTTTTTCAGGGGACAGACTTATTCTCCGTCCCTCTGTCCTTGTACACTTCTCTCTCTCTTTCCCTATCGCTCCCTCATTCTATCTATCCCTCCCTCTCTCAACCTCTCTCCCCACACACTTCCCCTTTATCTCAACCTTTCTCCGGTCTGGCACTCCGTCGGTTACAACGACAAGGGTTCCAGTTGATCCGATCAACAGAACAGCCTGCTCGGCAAATTAACGTGCGAGTAGCTGAGCACTCCACAGACACATGTAACCTTAACGTAGTTCTCAGGAACACAGAAGGCTGATCCTTTGAATTACAGGTACAACTCATTTTTGCCCGCTGAGTACACTGGAGCAACGTGAAATAAAGTGTCTTGCTCAAGGACATAACGCGTCACCTGGAATTGAACTCATGACTTTATGATCGTCAGCCAAATACCTTAACCATTAAACCACGCGCCTTAACTTTCTCTAACTCCCACTCTCACTCCTCTTCTCTCTATCTTCTAACTCCCTCTCCTCTCCCTAACCCCTTCTGCAGCTCTTCGTCTCCATCTCCTCCTCCCCCTCCCCGTAACTGGCGGCCAACAAGCGTGGACGCCAAGTCCCATCTGACTGATCAACTTAATAACAATGAGCTGTCAACACCGTTGTTGCTGGTTAATTAATTAACCAGTCAATTAAATTAATTAGCACTATTACGCAGACCTAGATTGACCTTTTAAAGATTCAGCATTGATTTAGAAATGTCAAGATTTAATTAATTAATTATTTTTATTTTCCCATAGTTGAGATTAAAATTTTATAAAATGTCGAAAGAAAAAAAAGGCCTGTGATACACACACACACACACACA
>NC_068982.1:186466213-186467901 GCF_001194135.2 Octopus bimaculoides | reverse complement strand
AGATAATAAAAATATGCTGTTTTTTTTTTTTTAAAGTAACGTTCTGCACGGAGTACTTTTGACACGTGTGTGTGTGGGTGGGTGTTTGTCCCCCACCACCATCGCTTGACAACCGATGCTGGTGTGTTTACGTCCCCGTAACTTAGCGGTTCGGCAAAAAAGAGACCGAGAGAATAAGTACTAGGCTTACAAAGAATAAGTCTTGGGGTCGATTTGTTCGACTAAAGGCGGTGCTCCAGCATGGCCGCAGTCAAACGACTGAAACAAAAAAAAAAGAATAAAAGAACACAGACATATACACGTGTATGTGTGTGTATAAATGTTTATGTTGACAGAGATAGCTAGATATACATATATATTAACACACACACACACACCTGTCGAAAGTACTCCGTGCTTAACGTTAGATTAAAATAAAACATGGCAACAGGTTATTTTTATTATCTTAACAGAGAGCAGACTAACGAGAGCCTCTGTACACGGTTCAGGTAATGCTAGAAATAGCAAACAATCTCTCTCAAATCATAACCTATCATTTGTGTGTGTGTGTGTGTGTGTGTGTGTGTGTTAGTTTTATGTTCAGCTGTAATAAAAAGAATTTTGCTTTAACCTGACGGGTTACTCTATACTGCTGTAGAGTACAAAAATAGCATTGACAGTGACTGCGAAGTTCTGGTCAGCTTCACACAGACCGATTGATGGCTGAACTGACCGAAACTTCGAAATCACAGTCAAATATATTCTGGTTTAAGAATACTGTGCGTGTGTGTGTGTGTGTGATTTTAAAAATACAGGGTGTCCATAAATTATCTTTGCAACTTCCATACTTTTAAAACTTATATTGTAAATGGACTTTATGGACACCCTGTATATATCTAGAATAGGTGGCGTGTTTGTCACGGTTGGAAATCTTTTGATCATTGTGTCTGGTGGATCAGAATCTACTCGCGGCTGAACAACAACAAAAACTCAAAATAAATCACTATTATATGTAAACAGTTTAAAAGACGGCATCTTATAGACATTTTAAACGAACTTGCTATCTTAAACACACATCTACGCCGCCATCCCCTCCACTAATGAAGCAGAGCCTCTACGTAATCACTCAAATAGCTAGAAATAGCAGCTAAACCTCTCTCAAATCACGACGTGTAGTCTTTGACATAAACTAAGTGTTGCATTAGAAAATGTGTTCCATGGCTGAATCGACGATAAGGGCATGGACAGAACGTCTTTGAGCTGGGTCACATAGGGCAAGTTAGCCCTCTGTTAGCCCTGGGTCACATAGGGCTCAGTATCGCCATTATGATCACCACCACCACCATCGCCGCCACCACCGTTACCACCGTTACCACCATCATCATCATCATCATCATCATCATAATGATGATACACGGAAGTAAAAAAAAACATTTCGCTAGTTAAAGCAACAACAACAGTTTCTGATTTGAAACTCAGGGCCAGCAATTTTGAGGGGAGGGGGTTAGTCGAGTGCGTCGACCCAAGTATTTCGCTGTTAATTTATTTTTATCGACCCCCGGAGGGATGAAAGGCAAAGTTTATCTCGGTGGGGTTGGAACTCAAGAACATAAAGAGCCGGAAAGGTATTTCTTCCGGTTCTTCACGTAAAAAATACATTAATATTATTAACAAGAGCAAAACAGCAGCAGCATGATGATGATGATGAT
>NC_068982.1:186462757-186465196 GCF_001194135.2 Octopus bimaculoides | reverse complement strand
TTCACGAGTTTACGGTGGTTGCATCTAACCAATTACCAAAGTGGCACCGATAGTATTAATAGACATAAAGTAAATAGAAAGAGAGAAAGAAAGAGAGAGAGAGAGAGAGAGAGAGGGAGGGAGGGAGAAAGCGTGTGTGTGTGTGTGGTTGTTTTAGTTAAATATTAAATATCAGTCACTAAGTATTATCTGACGTCAGCTTTACCATATAAGGTGGATTTATTATTTCATAGATGCAGTTTCTGCACGAGCTATGTTGGCTCTCTCTCTCTCTCGCTCTCTCTCTCTAGTCACGCGCACTCACACACTTCATTGCACGTTTCCACGTCTCTATGCAGGAAAAACATTTGCACGTAGCAACTTGTGTGAGTGTGTGTGTACGCGTGTGTGAGTGTGTACGTGTGTGTGTCTATGAAGTATACAAACTGTATTTCACACAAACACAGATACACACGTCTGTATGATTGTATATTTATGGATACATACACACACACACACGCACACACACACACACACGCACACACACACACATACGCACACACACAAATTCACTAATAAATACAAAACAGACATAGGGACAGACAGACAGACAGACAGATAGATAGACATAGACAGACAGACAAACAGATAGACCGATAGATAGACAGACAGACAGACAGACAGATAGACAGACAGACAGACAGACAGACAGACAGACAGACAGACAGACAGATAGATAGATAGATAGATAGATAGATAGATAGATAGATAGACATATAGATAGACATATAGACAGACAGACAGACAGATAGATAGATAGATAGATAGATGCATATATGCTATATACAAGTTATTCATACGAATTACCCTAGGCCATAAATATTTTCTACTCTACTCTTTCTGATCATGTGTCTAAGTTTCGCTATCCTGATGATGCCCATTGCGGTAGAAACACAAGTAAACACCTGTCCTTTTGTCTCCCCCACCAAAAAAAAAAAGGCTTTCTTTCTTCAATGGATTGTTGATTTAGAAAGCTGTTGATGTCTTCAAATTACCCCCCCCTACACACACACACCCCTCTCCTCTAATTCGGAGCCGATTAGAACCATCACTAAGTTTTATTTTGCCAGAACCGCCTGACTGGCCCTCGTGCCAGTGTCACGTAAAAGCACCCACTACACTCTCGGAGTGGTTGGCATTAGGAAGGGCATCCAGCTGTCGAAACTTAGCCAGATCAGATTGGAGCCTGGTGCAGCCTCTGGCTCACCAGTCCTCAGTCAAACCGTCCAACCCATGCCAGCATGGAAAGCGGACGTTAAACGATGATGATGATGAAGAGACATACATACAAGCTGAACTTGGGATCTTGGAAGGAGAATGCAATTCCTTAATTCATATGCTACAAATGATAACGATATCTGAGACTATAAAAGTCTGCAAGACTTTCTTAAGATTTAAAGGATGACGGTTAAAACAAGATACTTTCCTTCACAACCTTGCTACTTTTATGGCCGGTTTGGTTACTGTTTGTGTAACACTACTTTCATATGTTTCATAATTGCAGAAATAAATTTCATTAACAAGTAGTAGAACGTGAAGAAAGAGAAAATAATTACTACATTAGTTTATTTATGTACATTTAGCATTTATAGTACAATTGGAAAGTCATTTTGTCGTAGAGAATTACGACTTAGAATTCACACTAGCTAATCCTTCATACTAACTACTAGAGTTCACAACAATTCAAATAAGTCTTGCTGGATTTTTATCATAGACATGGCATAAAAAAATAACCAATATCTCAATGAGTGAGTGTCGTGGAGTTTAGTAACAATCCTACGAACACTGATTAATTTCCCCAAGATCAGGGTTTTTATAATTGCTCATATCTGAATTCTAAGAACCGTATTTGGTGAAAAAATTCTCTTTGACGAAAGTTTAGAATTCAAATATGGACAGTAATTTTAACCAATGGATACCACCAATTATGTTTGTTCGGGCAGACGACCATTACGTCATATTGCCACCTTTTATAACTTGCTGCACTACCAAGCAGATGGCCAGTCAAAATTTACTCTAGAGAAAGAGAAGAACATACATACAGACGTACATACACAATTACAAAAGAACTATTCATAGTTTGATGTTTTAAGACACATTAAAGTGGCAGATTTTATAGAACATGCCATGTATCTCCAAGCAATCTCTCAGGCTCAGATCATAGCGTTAGATGTGTTTAAAAAAATACAAAAACAGAACGCATGAGAAAGCATGGCAAAAAATGTGTCTAAAGCATGAATCTATTGTTAGCCATTTTGTATTTGTGTACATTAAATGATATTTATCTCTCACTGGATGGAATACATTTTTTTTTATTGATCCCACCTATGATTGAACTGTAAACTTGGATGGATGTGTGTATATATATATATATATATATATATATATATATATATATAT
>NC_068982.1:186456671-186461636 GCF_001194135.2 Octopus bimaculoides | reverse complement strand
TATATGCATAAATATATAATGAAAGCAACGAACATAAAAAGGAAAAAAAAATAAAAACCAACAAAGGAGGGACAAGTTTTAACAAATGTTGCATCAGCCTAACGTTTGAAGGGAAAGAGTGTGTGTGTGTGTGTGTGTGTTGTATGTGCGTACACGCGTATGTTTGTGTCCATACATAATCGTAGATGCATACGACTTTTGCCAGCCAGCCAGCTCTTTCATATAAACATGCCAAGTTGGTTAGTGTTGGCAGAGACAAAAACTGAAACGGAAAAAAACAAAGCCGCTCACATGGCGGACAATTATCGACCAATCGCATGCTAGAATTTAATGTATGGAATGTATACAGGCTGTCTGGAACCATTCCTACAGGATCTTTCTAATGGCGATGACGTCATCACAGCTGAACAAGTAACTGCGAAGAAAAGAGTTTTGGAGATGTAGAGAACAACTTGATTAAAAACAAAACAAAAACACTACGGTATCTGAAGTGCATTGGCACAGGTGGAACTTGGTCACAATCTGGTTCGATTACAAGAAAATATTCGTCTCTGTTCTCTACTTCATGTATGCTACGGTCTTTTAGACTTGTTGAATAGCCCGGACTTCATTTATCGTTCAATTGCTAAATGAGGGCCCAGGCTGTTGATTTTCACTCAAAATGAAAGTAAGGCATCGGAGCCTTAACGTGGATCCAAACAGCATCGTATCCCTTCGACCGCGACTGTTAACCATCAAATGTCGAAGTCCAGCCATGGATTGTGGTTGTATACATGTGAAAGATAACATCACGTGAGGTGGAACGGAGCCTCTCAAAAAGTATTCCCTAACTAAAGCTATTTATCAATATATCACGTGATAGACCAGACCATCGGATGTTGTTATACATCGCTGGTCACAATGCACTTTGTATCGTTTTAGGCTTCGAATGATGCCCCCCCCCCCACCATTGACTAGGTGAGCAGGCCAACATTCCCCTTGATCGGAAGGTTAGTCCGTTGCAAGGTGACCCATTTGCAGTTGAGTGGACTGCAGCAACGTGAAATGAAGTGTTTTGCTCAAGAACACAACGCGCAGCCGGTCTGAGGATCGAAACTGCAATCTCATGATCGTGTGTGCAACACCTCTAACACTCCCCCCACCACCACCACACACACACACACACACACACACACACACGTCGTACGATTCTACCGCAACAATTCACTTGACGAGAAGCTGTATGCATACCAGCAAAAGATCGTGCATGGCTATATTCGCATAAAGTTTCAAAATGACAGCAACATTGATTGCCAAAGTAGTCTGTCGTGGAATAACAACAGGGATATCAGCTCTCACTTCGAAGGAAATGGCTTTGCAATACAGAAGCAGGAAATAATAGCAAAAAACAAACAAACAAACAAACAAATAAAACAACTGCTACACGAAAGAGATAGGGATGCAGGTAAACCTCTTAGATGTGACGAATGATGTAGACCACGTGAAAATATCATCACAGCATTATCTACGTATGAGGTTGGATGAGACTAAATCATTGTCCAATGCAATCCAAAGGAAGGATAAAGACATTACAGTGATGTTGAAGAGATCACTGATGAAAGAATGCCAGTGGAATGTTCCTATCAAGACTTCTCTGAAGGCAAACATGACAGAGCAAGCATAATGATCGGGGACGGAGGAAAGAAACTACACACAGTAGTGAAAATCCAGAAGATGTCAATATTATGTTTAAGGCCCTGCAATTTTGACAAATCACGCGATCTAGCAGTTCCGGCAGCCATAGCAGACGGTTCTCGTCTGTCAACGATATAAACACGAGTGCTTTTATGCATCACGAGTTCATGCGAGAGGTCCTCCCAAAGTAAATAACGCAGTATTTCGTGTTCTAACACATCTACATTAAGCTGGAGATCAAGCATACCTTTTGGTATTAATACTGCTTCAGTCGCTATCATTATTATTATTATTATTATTATTATTATTATTATTATTATTGAGTGAGAGAGCAGCGCATGCCATCAAAGTAACACTGGGGTACAAATATACGAAGCCCAGTATACCCATCATGACTACCCATCTGATAAGGGTACACGAGGCACATGCATCACAACCATATGTGCGCGACATGGTGATCTTATATCAAGATAAACAGCGCATGACCTTGCAGGTGGGGCCCAGTTAGAATTTTCTTCAGGTCGAGTAGCCCATCCCGCTCACAAGGTCCTTGAATAAGGGTTGTTTAAGGCTGTTGAACGAAACACTCATGTTTCCAAAGGTGAATTATTCAAACCCCAAAGAACTCCTCTCAACACATGGCTATGATGCTCCCCCACTACTTCTGCTCGTGATCAGAGACGCATCTATCGTCAGCCACCAAGGGACATGCTCAACAGTTTACGGTCAAACAACTGACAAGCAAATCTCTGGTATTAAGCAGAATATTTGCTGTAGCCCATCTTTTATACCAAGACAAAACAATGTACATGATAACACTTCCAATGAGTTAAGATGAGAAGCCACGAGAACCAGTGCCTGGTACTGCATCAGGGTTAGGAGAGATTCTTTGGGGTTTGAATAAATATAACAAAAAGAAAAGCTGGAAGGAAATATTAGTCATTTTCTATACTTTTTAGGGGTCAGCAATTTGGAAGTAACAGTTGCTACCCAAGAACAAAAATTGTGTTACCCAGAGTAATCTTTTACTTGTTTGATTCATTAGACTGTGGCCATGCCGGAGCACTGCCTTGAAGAATTTTTAGTCGAATGAATCGACTCCAGTAGTAATTAATGTCTTTTGAAACTGGTACTTATTGTATTAGTGCCTTTTGCCGAACCGCTAGGTTACCGGGACGTAAATACACCAACACTGGTTGTCAAGCGGTGTTGGGGGATAAACACACGCACATAATTTCTGTGTAGCAGATC
Source organism: Octopus bimaculoides (assembly GCF_001194135.2). Classification (NCBI taxonomy): domain Eukaryota; kingdom Metazoa; phylum Mollusca; class Cephalopoda; order Octopoda; family Octopodidae; genus Octopus; species Octopus bimaculoides. The sequence goes on along the minus strand of NC_068982.1, from coordinate 186,458,711 downwards.
CACTCACAAGGCTTTAATCGGCCAGAGGCTATAGCAGAATACACTTGCTCCAGGTGCCACGCAGCGAGATTGAACCCGGAACACTGCGGTTAGGAAACAAACTTCTTACCACAGAGTCACGTCTGAGCCTATAAGCACATATGCACACACACACGTATATATGTATGCGGAGGAAGTCGTTTTATACAGACATGGCAGATGTTATTAAATGCTTATTGTAATTCGAACGACCACAATGAGGTTATCTTCTTTCCCCACCTCCTCACCTTTTGATGAAGTGAAAAAATAATAATGGAAGATGAATCTTGACGTGAATGGCGTTCATCAACTGTAAATGATAAAACTATATTTATGGAGACTCAAGACCCAAAAGAGATATTTTGGTGAAATATATTGCCAATATGTTATCGATATATTATTATACATAATATATATTATCTATATAGCACAATGTCGCACAGAACATTTTGTGTGATCATTTATGCATACAGAACGAGGACGCCATTAAAGTATCACAAAGACTTTATTGATGGAGATGAAATATATTTCTTTAAACATGGGTTCATTGATTTTGGTCCAAAGATAGCGCAGCAGAACGAGAGAGATTTAAGAAACAGGCATCGACCCAAATAACGAAATACGAGTAAATCTGCTTCACATCATCGTATCAATGTTCTCTGACTAAAAAAAGGAATTTCATTCTTACAAACATGTCAGACTGTCACGTAAGCAATGAATACAAGAGCAGCTTGACGATCAACGAACAACACTTGCATTTCTTATGTAAATTATCAAATTTACATACGTGAAGTTATGTCAAGATTACGGTGTTACATGACAATGTAATCGATCAGCAGTCACAGGTGAAAGGATTGCACTCTATATGCAGTTCGTAACGTACGTATGTACCAGCTTGTACGTGCGTGCGTGCGTGCGTGCGTGCGTGCGTGCGTGCGTGCGTGCGTGCGTGCGTGCGTGCGTGCGTGCGTACGTGCGTGCGTGCGTGCGTGCGTGCGTGCGTGCGTGCGTGCGTGCGTGCGTGTTTATTTTGTGCGATTTAAGCTTTAAATTCCGCGACAAATAACCGGTATTTGAAATTTGATGGGTATTCCCGTTCGTGGTATTGTATTCCTGTCATTTGTTATGAATCTTGGGTTTGAGTGTTACAAAGAATGTATGTAGAATATAAAACAGAACAAAAGAGACTGCTTATTACTAAACATCTCATAACCAATCTTTCATGCTTTGTTTTGATGTGTGTGTGTGTAAGCTTTTGTAAAATTACTTGATAGAGTTACAGTAATAATAAAAAGAATGATTTTTTTCAAAATTTTTAAACATTAAAAAAAAATGTTTTTATTTAACAGAAAGTTGCTAACCTTTGATGTGGATGTAGAGACTCAAAGCTAATACCACCTGGCTTGAATATAATGACACCAGTGGATTCATACAAAGCTAGAAGAGTAGCAGAAAAGGCAGGACATGCCCTCGTCCGTGAGAGGATCCATTACAACCGTTGGAAAACACATCAACTTAGAACTGTATAATCTAAAAGAAGAATACTTTATAAGAATTCTAAATCCGAAACTAAACAGTCAACACCGTTACTAAAAACAACTTCCTCTTTACATATTAGCTCATAATACGTGTGTTTGAAAAGCTTAATAACGAAAGCGCTTAGACACAAAACACAGACATAAAATACACACCATAAACTTCTTCAACAGAGGTTTGTGATATTCTGTTAAATTTTTTTAAACAGTTGATAATTTCTTAAAAAATGCATTTCTAATTTTATATTTTGGACGTTTTGACTGCTCCTTCTATCATGTAAGTTGGCCTGTTAATGGTCACCTCTTTTTGTGTTTAAATGTACACTAATTTTATATGGAATATATATATATATATATATATATATATATATATATATCGTTTGCAGAAAACATAAATCCGGACAAGCACACTCTAAGATGTAGAGCAGTGTACATTTTAATGGGAGAGGCCGGTTTTTGGGGCTACCCTGGGTTTCCCGTCCATAAA
>NC_068982.1:186449505-186456435 GCF_001194135.2 Octopus bimaculoides | reverse complement strand
AACAGACCTCTCCCATTAAAATATATATATACATACATATATATACGTTACGTTCCAAAACCCCGAACAATGGGTGAAATTCCACGAAATAGAAACAGTATTGTACTGTATATTCATTATTATTATTTTTATAATTTGTATATATTTATTTTATTATAAATGCAAAACAACACCACACACTCGCCTCCCGAGTTTCGTTTTCCATACAGTATGTGCGATTCTGTTTGCTCATCTACGGTACACTACGTATTTTCTTTTAATATATTTTAATTAATGTGTTATACAGTGCAGTACTGTACTGTATTTTTATTTATTAATTTTCAGGCGTGAAAATGCTTATTTTACCACAGAAATAATTAAAATCTAAAAATATAAATACCAAATCGGCCGTAGAAACCCGCGATAAACTGAGGAGTTCGCGATATAGATTTACATATATTAGCCAGAAAAATCCGCGATGTAGTGAGGGTGCGATAGGTGAACCGCAATATGGCGAGTGATTACTCTATAACAACATCTAATAGTCTGGTTGATCAGGTTGTCACGTGATATTATAATGTGAGTGTACTGGAAGAACAGTAAGTTAACGGTGCACGCAAAGGTTGGAATCTACAGAGCTTGCGTTCTTAGTGCGCTGCATTATGGCAGTGTGACTTGCAGTATTTATTCAAGAAGCATGTGGTACAGCAACTTCAAAGAAGGAAAAATAATTGTGTATCTGCTGTTTTATATGAAGTAATGGTGTGTGTTGTATTTTTATACATAAATGGAAAATAAGGTCTTGTTTTCAGAAGTGACTGGTGAGTGAATGAGAGAAAGGAAAGTATGAAACGCCAGCAGTGACAAAATATGTTACAAGCTCTACAGTAGAAATAAATTCATATATTTTCTGCTCAAGGAACAAGGCCCGAAATTTAGGGGGAGGGGGGAGTCGACTAGATCGACCCCAGTACGCAACTGGTATTTAATTTATCGACACCGAGAAGATGAAAACAAAGTCGACTTCGGCGGAATTTGAACTCAGAACATAAAGACAGAGGAAATACCACTAACGTTTCTTATTACTTTATTGCCCACCAGGGGGCTAAACATAGAGGGGACAAACAAGGACAAACAAAGGGATTAAAGTCGATTACATTGACTCCAGTGCGTAACTGGTACTTAATCTATCGACCCCGGAAGGATGGAAGGCAAAGTCGACCTCGGCGGAATTTGAACTCAGAACGTAACGGCAGACGAAATACCGCTAAGCATTCCTCCCGGCGCGTTAACGTTTCTGCCAGCTCGCCGCCTTTCATATCGAGCTAAGTTTACGATCAGGTTTTGATTCCGAGATGTAACCATTTCATTTGATGTGCCTTAGGCCACTGACAAAACTGTGCGCATCCTTACAGCTCCTAACTTTCCATCATTAAGAAGAAAAGAAAAAAGAAAAGAAAAAAAAAACCTTAGGTTCCGAAGCAGGAAAGGAATATCTCTTCAGTGTATCTCTCCCAAGAGACATGGCAGGCGATATCGAGATAGGCAGATGTTTCGGGGAGGATTTAAAGACGAACAGTTCCTTTCCTGATATATTACAGCTTAATTAGACTTAACGAGTCTTATGCTTTAGTTAAACTTGCAGATAAGAAGTTCTGTAGTTTATTTCGAGAGGCCAGATTTGAGAAGAAAAAATGTTACATTTTGTTCTAAAAATTACTAGATTCTTACACGTTTTGTTTTACTTTTCCTGAAATCATTAAAAAAAATGTACATTAGTTTTAAAAGCATTTGGGATAAGAAGTGAGAAACTTGACCCGTAAGAAGGAAACCCTAACTGCTGCTGCTTCTATTCATTGACAGAAAGCGCGTATATGTGTGAGGCGGGTGTATATTCCCATATTTATTACCAATATCAATGTCGATTTGAGGCTGAGTTAGAACATTACTCTAGAATAATTCAATTCAGAAACTAATAGATAAGTTGAGATTTTCACTTTTTTTTCTTCTTTTTTTGCCCTCATCAACAAAACTGACATCTCCGATTTCAAAGGTTTCATCCCGTCTTTCTAGAAGTACATAACTGAAATATTCTAGATTAGGTTACGTTACCAAGTACGACTACGAACGAGGGCTGCTTTCGAAATGCACTGCGTATTTGACTTGAGCCATCTGTATCCCAAGTGCATGCAACAGTAATAACAACATCCGTTTATTTACTAACAAATTTTCGCAGCTGAAATTGCTTTTACTGTTCTGTTTTACAAACTTCTTTTATTTTATTCTCATTTTTATTCCCTTTCAAATCCTCTTTCTACAACCACCAACATCGTCTGCTAATAAACAAGCCATTTATTTCCTTTAATATTCATTCAATACTTCTCTCAATCTGTTTGTTTATCCTTATCAATTTTACCACTCTCTCCCCCCGCTCACTCTTCATATGTATCTATCTCTCTTTTTCTAACCGATTTTCCTTTTCTATCTAACATACCCCACCAATTAGAATGAACCTCCTCTCCGTACATAAACATGCTTCTTTCGATTTAACCTCTCTTTATCTTTCGTTGCCGTTTGCTTTTTACCAGTTTCACACAGAGGCCATTTATCATTGAAGTCCTACCCTATTTTCTTTATTCTATGTTCGTCTCCCCTCTGTTTCTCTCTCTCACTTTCTGTATATGTTTACACACACATATTTGTTCTGTAAGGTTCTTTATGCGAAATCCTGTGTTGAAACAGATGTTTTATCTTGAGAAGGTTATTATTATTATTATTATTATTATTATTATTATTATTATTGTTATTGTTGTTGTTGTTGTTGTTGTTGTTGTTGTTGTTGTTGTTATTATTATTCATTAAGGTGGCGAGCTGGTAGAAACATTAGCACGCAGGGCGAAATGCTTAGCGGTATTTCGTTTGCCGTTACGTTCTGAGTTCAAATTCCGCCGAGGTCGACTTTGCCTTTCATGCTTTCGGGGTCGATTAAATATGTACCAGTTACGCACTGGGGTCGATATAATCGCCTTAATCCGTTTGTCTGTCCTTGTTTGTCCCCTCTGTGTGTAGCCCCTTGTGGTTAATAAAGAAATAAGAAACGTTAGTATGCCGGGCGAAATGCTTAGCGGTATTTCGTCCGTCTTCACGTTCTGGGTTCAAATTCCGGCGATCTCAACTTTGCCTTTCATCCTTTCGGGGTCGATGAAATAAGTACCAGTGAAACACTGGCTCGATGTAATCGACTGCCTCCCTCCCTACAAATACGAAAAATCGTGGTTTCGATTTCCGGATTGAGCATTGCATTGTGTTCTTGAGGAAAATACTTTCATTTCACGTTACTCTACTATCACTTGGGCATCTGCCATGTGGCACACAGTACACCTGTCCATGGAATGCCGATTTGATGGAGGAAATGCACAGAAGTACAACACAAACATTTGATCATTATAAATAAGTCATTTGTGCACCGTTGTTGAACAGGAAATTGCAAAACCGTCATCTGTCGTTTACAAGTAGAGTCCACCATATAATTTAAATCAGTTTGATTCGGTCCCATGCAACTTGTTTCGTAGGGTTCTTACAGAAACCCAGCTCGTTGGGCTCAGTTAACACAAACACACACACACACACATCGTTGCTATTGTATTAAACTGTTGTATGTCCAAATTTGGCCAAATGCATTTTTTTTTTTTTTTCAATATTTAATTTTGCTTGCAATGGCGGTTCTTTTGGTCAAACTATCGTATCTTCAGCTGCTTCAGATGCCAAAATATGAAAATTGTCAAAGTGTAATACAACGGTTTAGCATTTTTTCAAAAGTGTAGTAAGTTCCACATACGACAGTTTTGCAAAAATATTTCTGATTGAAAATATCATACATGCATGGAGTAACGATTTTATGCATCCAACAAAGTATTATCGTTAAGCTGAAACTGTCGCTAATGTAAAAAGAAATGGAATGATGAAACTATTTTTTCGTTTTCTGAAAAAAAAAAAAAAATGCAACGTTTTGGACTGACGACAATTTTGCATAATAGCAACGATATATATATATATATCGCCAGCATTCTATCCGTCAGTTTTCGCTATTCATCATCACACGTTCTAGAGATTCGGTAAACCTAACAGTCTGAAGTATATTTATGTTTTTTGTCACAGAATTATTTCTACTTATATTTTTTTAATGCCTCTTACATTCAGTATGTTAACGCTAACTTTATTATTTTTCTATCACAGAGCTAATGTATTTTTTCCGCATCTTATAGTTATTTCTAATTAACTTGGCTTATTAATGTTCCTGACATTAACACTAGCTTAACCAGCGTACATTCGAGAGATAATGTCTTGCTGGTAATACCATACTCCATCGTAATTGTAACTACCATTGTTTGGTGTCTAATGTCATCTACAGTCGTGAAGCTTCACTTAATTTCATTGGTCAACTGAGACATTGAGCGGTTTACAACTAGCTAGAAGTTCGGTTAACCTAATATACCATCGTATATTTATGCTTTCATTTGCTACATAATTGTTTCTGCTTATCATTTTAATACCCATTATATTCAGTACGTTAACATTAACTATTATTTTTCGTGCAGATGACATCTCTAAGTTATTAACTCCGGTAATTTATTTGCTTTTAATTACGCTATTTTTCCATACCTACACGCGTGATAAATTGTTGTATGCTATCATAGTTATAATATTATCTATATGGTTATCTGTACAATAATATATATCTACTTACGAGGTGGTATCAAGAAGTTCCCGGACTAGTTCTGTAGCGCGCAGACAGATGGCAGCATACGGTTGCGTGCGCAGTGAGAACTAACAGTAACTTTCATGGGGCAGTGTTCCGAGTAATATCGCTGTGTTTACTTCGCAAGTTGTGAAATTTGTGTTTTGGTGATCTCATGTATGCTGCAGTCTGCGATTTTGTCAAAGAGCCAACGAGAAATTCTGCGTTGAACTTGGCAAGTCTGCTATGAAGACATTGAGTATGCTTCGGCAAGCTTACGGTGACGAGGCAATGGGTCGTACGCAATGTTTCGAGTGGCACGGGCGCTTCAAAAGCGGAAGAACGTCTCTGGAAGACGATGAGCGAACTGGAAGATCTGCCACGAGCGTCACCTCAAGAAACGTGGTATTGTGCATCAAGAATTCGTCCCTAAGGGCCAGACCGTCAGTCGAGAGTTCTACTGCGATGTTCTGAAGCGTTTCACGGGGGACATTCGGCGAAAGTGACCGGATCCATGGATTCTTCACAGCGACAATGCACCCTATTACCGAGCTTTCCCCACTCGCGAGTTTCTTGCCAAAGACAACGTGATATCGCTTCCGCACCTGCCCCCATTCGCCAGATTTAGCCCCTGCGGACTTCCATCTCTTCTCCAAGATGAAAATGCAGCTCAAAGGTCGCCGTTTTAATACCGTTGTCGAGATCCAGAGTGAATCGCAGAAGGTCCTTGACTCGAGATCCAGAGTGACTCGCAGAAGGTCCTAGACTCGAAAAGTAGCAGGAACGCTAGGACCGGTGTATTGCTGCGCAAGGTGACTATTTCGAAGGAGATGATATTAAAACTTACGTAAATAAGTTATTTTTTTATTAAGCCTAGCTAGTCCGGGGACCTTTTGATACCATCTCATAGTGACTCTCAGTATTATTTCAGGAGGTATGGTGACATCTATACTTCGCTAATGAAATCTAATTAGTCAGAAATGCGTCCTGATTTATCCCCTCTCCCAACTTGCTGAAATGTTTAAAATAATATCAGTCACAGAGCGAAGGTATGTTTTCACACCACATAATTATTTCTTATTAGTTCTTTTTCAATGCTCCTCGTATGAAATACATATATTAACACTAACTTAACAAGCGTATATTTGGAAGGTACCGTCTTGCTGTTAGTTGAATTTTGATAACACCACACTCCATCGTTATCGGAACAACACTTGGTTGGTTTCTGACGCCACTAACAATTATGAAGCTTCACTTAATTTCATTGGTCAATTAAGATGTTAAGTGACTTGTAACGAGCTACATTATAAAACAGTTCTCAATCAAATATTGAGTAAACCAATTTGCATATATATTGCCGCGAATTTGATTATGTTAACACATTCACACACACACACACGACAGGCTTCTTCTACCATATTTATTCACGAGGCTTTAGTCGACCATGGGCTATAGAAGAGACCTGCCCAAGGCTCCACGCAGTGGGACTGAACCTGAAACCTGCTTCTGTAGTTAAGCTAGTTTGAATAAATTTAATGTCGGAAATATTCTTTTGTACTCTAGGCACAAAACCCGAAATTTGGGGGTTGGGGGGTTGGGGTGCAGTCGATTAGATCGACCTCAGTACGCATCTGGTACTTAATTTATCGACCCCCGAAAGGATGAAAGGCAAAGTCGACCTCGGCGGAATTTGAACTCAAAACATAAAGACAGACGAAATACCGCTAAGCATTTCGTCCGGCGTGCTAACGTTTCTGGCAGCCTTAGGTACCATGTATTGGGACTGAAACTCAAGCCATGTGTTTGGGAAGCAAACTTCTTACCAAACAGCCATATGTTTTTACACCCAATAGGACATGATAGATATGAAAGCGATTTAGCTGGTATTTCCAGCAGGATAGGTTACTCTCTAGACGTTTTCTCCTCTGCCAATGGTAGTAGTTGTTGATGTTTAAATTCTGGGCAAGAATCTTAGGAATGGTGTTGTGTCTGTTTCTCATAGGGTAAAATGTAGGAAATATTAAAAATTCAATTGTTTAAAGCTGGAGTTGGCAATAACTAGGTTTCTGCCGCCATTGAGCGTTTCTAAGAATTTGTTCAAATTAAAATTATTTGTGGGCCACTGAGTCGATGATGGCCTCGGAGACGAGTTTTCGAAATATATGTTAACTTTTAATAACGGATATAAATATGCATGGCCGTGTGGTTACGAA
>NC_068982.1:186447766-186448761 GCF_001194135.2 Octopus bimaculoides | reverse complement strand
TATATATATACATATATATATATACATATATATATATATATAGACACACACACACACACACGTGTATGTATGTTGTGTTTTTGTGTTCGTATTTATCCCCCACGACACTGCTCGACAACCGGTGTTAGTGTGTTAACGTCCCCGTGATCTAGCAGTTCAACAAAAGAGACCAATTGAATAAGCGCCAGGCTTTTAAAAAAAATCAACCGTTGTGATCGATTCGTTCGAGTAAAACTTCTTCAAAGCGGTGCCCCAGCATGGTCGCAGTCTAATGAGCGAACCAAGCAAAAGATAAAAGATACGATGACCATCATCATCACCAGGATGGTATCGAAAATGAAACACTTAAAAACCAGACCAAATGCCAAACTATTTCTTCGTTACTGCAAAACAAAAACAAACAAGATGATTCCTTCACGTTGAGGAAATTGGAAGTCTGGTGGCGATAACGAGAGAGAAACAGACACAACACCATTCCTAAGATTCTTGCCCAGAATTTAAACATCAACAACTACTACCATTGGCAGAGGAGAAAACGTCTAGAGAGTAACCTATCCTGCTGGAAATACCAGCTAAATCGCCTTCATATCTATCATGTCCTATTGGGTGTAAAAACATATGGCTGTTTGGTACGAAGTTTGCTTCCCAAACACATGGCTTGAGTTTCAGTTCCAATACATGGTACCTTGGGCAGGTGTCTTCTTCTATAGCCTCAGCCTGACGAAAGCTTTGTGAGTGGATTTGGTAAACGGAAAATAAAGAAAACCCGTCGTATGTATATATATACTCTTTTACTTGTTTCAGTCATTTGACTGCGGCCATGCTGGAGCACCGCCTTTAGTCGAGCAAATCGACCCCAGGACTTATTCTTTGGAAGCCTAGTACTTATTCTATCGGACTCTTTTGCCTAACCGCTAAGTTACGGGGACGTAAACACACCAGTATCGGTTGTCAAGCGATGTTGGGGGAACAAACACACACATACATATATATAT
>NC_068982.1:186441971-186447451 GCF_001194135.2 Octopus bimaculoides | reverse complement strand
AGAAAAGAACATAAATTCAGGGGTCGATTTGTCCGACTAAAAACCCTTCAAGTCGGTGCCCCAGCATGACCGCACTCTAGTGACTGAAACATTTAGAAGATACATTGAATAATGTACTCTCAGTTATACCACACACACACACACACACACACACACACACACACACACATTCGTGTACATATGCATAAATAGATGGGATGGTCACAGACTAATTTTCGACGATAGTCCCACTCTGGGTTAAACAGTAAACACACTTTGTTTCGTCTGTAAGATAAAAAAAACCCCAGGTCTTGAATCGTTGACGGAGCTTGGAACGTTTTATTCCAAAGTATAAGATATTTATGTTTCATATTTGGAACATAGCCAAGGTCTTCAAACACGCGCGAATACACACACACACACACAATTTCCATATAACTATAACATAGATACATAAAGAAAATAGACAGACAGCCAGACAGACAGACAGACAGACAGACAGACAGACAGACAGATAGATAGATAGATAGATAGATAGATAGATAGATAGATAGATAGGCGGAAAAGCATGCAGACTGACAGACAAACAGACAGATTGGTAGATAGACAAATAGAGTGATAGATAAAACCAGACAGACAGACAAGCAGACCGAAAGACAGATAGAGATAGAGAGACATACAGAGATAGATAGAGAGAGAGAGAGAGAGAGATAGACAGGCAGACAGAGAGAGAGAGAGAGAGACAGACAGACAGACAGTCAGACAGACAGACAGACAGACAGACAGACAGACAGACAGACATAGATAGATAGATAGATAGATAGATACAGAGAGAGACAGACAGGCAGACAGACAGATAGATATAACATTTTTTCCCGTCGACGAGATGGAAGGGTAGAGGATGGCGACTGTTGAGACGGAATTTCTTGGCAAAAAGAGAAGGAATGTCAATGCTTTGGTGTTTGAGGTTTAGCTCTGTCATTGATATTTTGTATTGATATTTGGTGACAATGGCGGATCATCCGAGATTTTGTAGAGATTTATGTAAAGATCCCGAGTTTGTGAAAGGATTTAACCGGCTATTGTTGACGAGGAATGAGTCGGGGTGGGGATAGACAGAGGAGAGAGGATAGTATTGTGAGAGAGGGAGAGGGAGTTGGGGAGAGAAAGACAGAGAGAGAGAAGGGGAATACGAAGGAGTGATAGGAGGAGGGAGAACATAATGTTGTGGTCTATTGTGATATCTTTAGTAACAGTATCTATGTATCTGCCCTTGTATATAAACATATATAGTGAATGGATCTCCGTCCGTTTCGATGATGAATATTCAGTTGTTCCATCAACTATATACTGGCACTCCGTCGCTTACGACGATGAGTGTTCCTGTTGATCTGATCAACGGAACAGCCCGCTCATGAAATTAACGTGCAAGTGGTTGAGCACTCCACAGACACGTGTACCCTTAACATAGTTCTGTGAGAGAGTCAGTGGGGCACAGAACGTGACATGGCTGGCCCTTCGAATTACCGGCACAACTCCCACCAAGGGACAGAAGTACGGATCACTGAATTCAGCAACAGAAAATTGGTCACTTGACCTGCAAGAAATAACAGCCAAATCTCCTTCAAAACAGAAGCTATCGTCTTAAAAAAATATCATACCAGATAATGTAATCCAGACAACACCAACCACCAACATCAGCCCCAAGATATGGGATAGTCACGATTGGAACGTCTTTCATTATATGTTTGCTCGCTCGTTAGGGTTAAACAACGATGATGATGATGGAGTTAATGAAATCCTTTTCTAATTTTGCCATGAGGCCAAGAATAACGATTTTGAAGGGAGGGTTTGGTCCAGCGGTTCTCAACTGGGGTTCATTTGACCCTTAGAGGTCCTTATAAGATTTTGCTGTTAAAATTTTTGTGCAATGAATTGGTTATACACAAAATATTTTAACGGTTTAGGCGTAGGAGTGGCTGTGTGGTAAGTAGCTTGCTTACCAACCACATGGTTCCGGGTTCAGTCCCACTGCGTGGCACCTTCGGTAAGTGTCATCTACTATAGCCTCGGGCCGACCAAAGCCTTGTGAGTGGATTTGGTAGGCGGAAACTGAAAGAAGCCCGTCGTATATATGTATATATATATATATGTGTGTGTGTGTGTGTATGTTTGTGTGTCTGTGCTCGTCCCCCAACATCACTTGACAACCGATGCTGGTGTGTTTACGTCCCCGTAACTTAGCGGTTCGGCAAAAGGAGACCGATAGAATAAGTACTAGGCTTACAAAGAATAAGTCCTGGGGTCGAGTGACTGAAACAAGTAAAAGAGTAAAAGAGTAAAGAGTACATCGAATGGAATCAAAGGGGTCCATAGGCAAAAAATGGCCGAGAGCTCCCTAGTCGATTACATCGAACCCCAATGCGCAACTGGTACTCATTTTATCGACTCGAAAAGGATGAAAGGCAAAGTCAACCAGAGCAGAGTTTGAACTCAGAAATGCAAAGAGCCGGAAGAAATACTACTGAGCATCTGGTCCGGTGCGATAACTTCTGCCAGCTTGCAATTTTAATAGAGTGAATAGAATAATTGGGAGGATGATTCCAGCATGACCGCAGTCTAATGACTAAAAGAAAAAGAAAAGATAAAATGTATCCCACAATGCAACATTGTAAAAATAAAAATCCAATCACACAACTAAAAATAAAAATATAAAAACAAGAAACAATCTCACACAAAACACAATAAGAAGAAACTTCTATGTGGTCGTCCGATTTGCTAAAAATAGCAACTAAATCTTGCTCAAAATTATAGTCTAACGCTGAGCTTTTCAAAGTGGACAGTATCAAGTCCTGGGGTGGGAACAGGACGACAGTGGTAACAGATGGATCTTTTAATTGGCTTAATTTTCATATTTCCAGTTTTTATTGTGTGTGAATCATCTGGTGAAATTAGTGATCGAAGTCTTGTTTTGATATTCCATATTGCATTCATGAAACGATTCATATTTGTCTTGTTTATTTATTACTAGCTGACTCTGTGCCGTTAAAAATGACGGCTAATTGTAGTATTTTAAATATAAACAAGGTACAAAACCAAGTTTTTAGTTTAATTATTCTTTTATTACCAAATTTATAATATACCTTTCAACTGCAGTCGTTTTATATTCTTGATACACCCAAGCAATAAATATTTCCTCTAATGACTTTGTATATGTATGTGTAGGTGTGTGTGATTGTAATAATTATTTTTAACAAAACAGAATATGGATGGTAATTCAAATTAATACGCGTATCAATGCTATCTACTGGTTGTTTTTTGAGATGTGACATCGATCATCGCATGTTACTGAAAGAACGCTGGTTCACACATACAAACATTCACATACATCCCTTGTACACACACACACACACACACACACACATACTCACACAGAGTTGAAACGCTGTTTGATTTTTCTTTTCAGCGCTAAATGTTCACCACCCCACTTCCATTACACACACACACACACGACTCTTTTACATACACACACAGAGTTAAAACGCTGTTTGATTGTTTTCTTCACCGTAGAATTTCCATCATCCCACTACCAGGTTTGCCATCACCCCTTCCTTCCTCATTTATATGTTGTGACGGAGAAAAACACAAGAGTATTATTATAGTAGATTATTATTTCTCGAGCTCTAGAACTCAGAATGCCGTCTACTCGGTTTCCATGACGAGATCGCAACATTCCCCGCTGAACGGGACGCCGGTCCGTTGCTAGATTCATGGCCAGCAATTTTGAGGGTAAGAGGCAAGTCAATTATATCAACCCCCAGTATTGGACCGGTACCTTATTTTATCGACCCCGAAGGGGTGAAAGCCAGATCTCATCTCGGCGAAATTTGAACTCAGAACGTAAAGAGCCGGAAGAAATGTCGCTAAGCATTTTGTCCGACGTGCTGACGATTCTGTTAGCTGCTGCCAGAAGTCTTTTACAGGTAATCAACCGGTCGTCGACAGCCATCGGGGTGCGATAGTGAAAAATACCTGTAGGTGCAGGTATGACTGTGTAGTAATGAAGCTTGCTCAGGAAAACGTGGTCTCGGGTTCAGTGCCATTGCGCGGCACTTTGGGCAAGTGTCTTCTGCTATAGCACCAGTTTGACCAATAATTTGTGAGTGGGTTTGGTGGACGGAAACTGTGTAGAAGACCGTCGTGTGTGTGTGCGCGTGACAACCGATGTTGGTCTGTCTACGTCTCCCGTAACTTAGCGGTTCGGCAAAAGCGGCCGATAGGATAAGTACTAGGGGTCGATTTGTTCGACTAAAGACGGTGCTCCAGCATGACCGCAGTTAAATGACTGAAACAAGTAAAAGAATGTGTGTGTGTGTGTGTGTGTGTCCCAGTCTGCACCGATGTTGGTTTGTTTCCGTCCACATAAAACAGCGGTTCGGCATTAAGAGGCCGATTGAGGTCAGACTTTATAAATGTGTACTGGAGTCAATGTGTTCGATTAAAAAAAAAAGTCTCTCACGGTTGTACTCCAGCATGGCCGCAGTCACATGAGTGAAATAAATGAATGATAAAAGATAAGAAATGTCCTAACATCTTTAAAAACAAAATCAGGTGAAATTTGATGGTCTTAGTCCTTGAATAACATAAAGGAGATATACTGGAAGGTCAGGATTGGATTGTCTCATAATCATTAGTCTTCTTGATCAGAACTGACTTCAGTTAAATAGTAACACTGACGGGAAATATACCTTGGAGCTAGGGCAGTCGTGGGCCCTACAACTCATGAGACCGAAACTGGAAACAGTTTCCATGAACTTACATGTACTTGCGGTGGATACACCCCGGGTAGGTTGAGCCGGCTCCGACCAACGTATCATGTTCGAGTTTCAGTGGGTTCACATGTGGCCCCAGTATCAGAGCAGACGTAGCCTGAGTTTAAAGCGGGTTCTAGAGACATGCTTTAGTAAACACTAAGGGGTCCCTCACTCCCGGTGGTCTTCCAGCAGGCCGGGTACCCACCCGGAAATTCTGAGGGTCGTTTTCCATCATGTATAAGTGACTGAAGTTACAACTCTCCACCACCCTAGCACACAGACGCACCTGGATTGGACGCCAGTCTGCCGTACGGTTAACTTCCCAGCAACTGTAAATTTCCTCATTTACCACAGAATAGACTGGAGTAACGTGAAACGAAGTGTTTTTGGAGCAAAAACACAACGCACCACTCGATGTGGAAATCGAAACCACGATCTTTCTATTCTGAGTGCAACACCTTAACCACTAGCCCTACACACAGACACCTTAAACAAAAAAAGTCAAATAAACAAACCCAATAACAAATAAAAATATAAACAAACAAAAGACTAGTAAACGTGTATGGAGCATAGACTCTGAAAAGCTGCAATAAATCACTGCAGAAGGTAATTAGCAGTATCAACAACTCCAACAACGACCACCACCGTTGATATCACATTACATATAATAACAACTTTAAGTATTAT
>NC_068982.1:186438315-186440292 GCF_001194135.2 Octopus bimaculoides | reverse complement strand
AGAGAGAGAGAGAGAGAGAGAGATTTGTACGGTTAACTAACAAGCTGTTTACACAGGTACCCGGTTGGAGAGAGCTGATTGCATCTTCCTCGGCCTGGAAAAACCAACAGGGACCACACTAGGGGGGAAAGATAAACGGTTAAACATTAATTAACGAGGGACTATTATGAATAATTAGCGGTGGATGTTACGTTTATTTTTAGTGTAAGAGACCAGCAGTAGAAAATACTTGAGAGTCATTAGTTTAAGATGAAGCTGAGACAAGGGAGTCACCGCATGGTTTATGAATTTACTAGAAATAGCAGCCACACTTCAAATCATATCTGCCGTCTTAAATAAAGGAAGAATACGTTAGATAAAGTTTGTCCTACAAACCTTTAAAAATATGAGAAGGTCAAGGCTAGAAAGGATTTCTCGGTCAGAGTTGACCTGAGGTAAAAAGTTTAAAGCTTGCCTTTGCAGAAACAGAAGGTCGCAGAGTATATTAATTCAAAGGAAGTTCGGCGCCAGTAACGCAAATTCTCCTGTGTTCGGCCTTCTTCGTCATTGGTTGGCGGTATTGCATAAATTACGATAACTTCTTCGTTTCTTATGTCTGACTTCTTTACTTAACTTCTTCCCAAACAACAGCTTGCTTGGCTGGTAAGGCCTCTATGTGCTCGCGACATGGTTTTTGACGATATCTGCAATAGAGCAAAGTTGAGGCAGACGTGTCCAGCACTGTTGCGGACTTATATCTTTGTCTTGCTTGCTCAATGTGTTGAACGCAGATATCTAGCTCCTCTGAGCACAGCTGATCTCCAAACCTGAGCATCAATCCGTCAATCCGTTAATTCTTCGTTAACGATTTAACTTTAAAGTTAACTTTGGGGATCATTATCAGACTTCCGTTACATTTAACTTCCGTTATCTCAAATCAACTTGAGTTAACTTCCGCTAACTTCAATTCAATTGAAGTTAACGGATTTTATAGTTTTGACATTTTTTAAAGATGTTTTTAGGTGGTTTTAGAGCAAAAACCGATTTTTTTGTTTTTTTCTAGAATGAAACGGTTTATCGATAACTTACGTTACATTAGGAAATAATTAACGAATTAACGGTTAACGAAGTTAACTTTTCGATTAACGGTGCCCACCTTCGTTGATCTCCACTTGTTGCGTTCTTTTCATGACTCTTCTCTTTTATCCTTCACAAATGGAGACCTCTTTCAGAATAGTTTCACATCGACCCTTAAAGCGTAGCTTTGTATGCCCTATGCTCTTTCTATCCGCAAGTTCTCCACACAACCCTTGTTTGGGCATTCTGGAGTCATCCGTTCGTGTAACATGCTCCAGCCATCTGAGTCATTTAAATCTAAGAGATGAGATGTCGGCCCTTCGGAACACTTTACCTTTTGTTTCAGTCATTGGACTGCGGCCATGCTGGGGCACCGCTTTGGAGACTTTTAGTCAGACAAATCAACCCTAGTACTTATTTTTTAAACCTGATAATTATTTTATCGTTTTCTTTTTGCCGAGCCGCTAAGTTACGGGGTACGTAAACACACCAGCACCGGTTGCAAAGCAGTGATGGCCACAAACACACATTTAGATCAATTGAAATCGTTAGAATTAACCCAATGGCTGTTTTTAGTGCATTGGTCCCGTTTTCAAAACCGGGGTCACTGCACTATACAGCTGTATCTGCTCAACTGTCAGAGTAAATGGTCACGTATTCAAGACTTAGACATCACGTGTTCGGCTCGTCAAGGTTATCTTCTCTTGACACGCTTGTACGCTTTAATTTATGAGCCCTTATTAAAGAAGTTGCGTGTGCTAAGTGATATCACGTTTGAGTTTGGACTTAAAAGATCGGTATCTGCTGTACAGATGACGTCACCATCAACACTGTCCGAAACATCCGCCTGAAGAATTAATGACAAAAACTAACCAAAGAAAAAAAGATATATATATATATATATATATATATATATATATA
>NC_068982.1:186433690-186437238 GCF_001194135.2 Octopus bimaculoides | reverse complement strand
CAATCAAATCCACTCACAAAGCTTTTGTCGGCCCGAGACTATAGTAGAAGACAGTAGCCCAAGGTGCCACGCAGTGGAACTGAACCCGGAACCATGTGGTTGGGAAGCAAACTTCCTACCACACATATACTTTATGTTATTTTCCCACTCTCCTTTCCCTTTCTTACCCTCATCTTTTATGTAAACCCGACATAAATTGTGGAGGTGCAATGGCCCAGTGATTAGGGCAGCGGACTCGCGGTCATAGGATCACGGTTTCGATTCCCAGACCGGGCGTTGTGAGTGTTTATTGAGCGAAAACACCTAAAGCTGTACTCTTCCACCACAACTTTCATTCTTACTTCCTGTTTCTGTTGTGCCTGTAATTCAAAGGGTCAGCCTTGTCACACTGTGTCACGCTGAATATCCCTGAGAACTACGTTAAGGGTACACGTGTCTGTGGAGTGCTCAGCCACTTGCACGTTAATTTCACGAGTAGGCTGTTCCGTTGATCGGATCAACTGGAACCCTCGACGTCGTAAGCGACGGAGTGCCAACAACAACAATAACATAACTTGTGAACTGACCTTGTAATGTATCTCTCATCTGATGCCCCACGGCAAAGAAAAGAAATCGTCATCATCATATTTCAAATGCCGTCATGGCTGACTTAGCGTTTCGTCCTCCGGAATCGATGAAATAAGTATCAGTTGAGTATTGGGGATCGATATAAATCGACTTACCCACTGCTCCCTAAAATTGCTATTATTATTATTATAACTTAACACTGTTGTTCCTACTTCAAATTCCGTCGGCTCCAACTTAGCCTTTCGTCCCTCCTGGGTCAATAAAATAAAGAACAAGCAATATACTCGGGTCCGTATGAAAGACTATTCGCTCCCCCACCCCACTCTCAATACTGCTGGCCTTGGGCCTCAATCAAAAACAATTCCTACTATTTACTCCGTCCATTTTTCTTTAGTCTTATATAGTTTCTTTCGTTCCATATTTTTTTCTTTATGCCTAATTGTTCGTCTGTCTGTTTGTCTCTCTCTCTCCCTCCTCTTCTCCTTATTTCCCCTTCATTTCCCCAAAGCAATCTAATTCCAACTATTATTTTCTTCACTCCTTTCCTTCCCTCTAACAAAATCCTGTTATACATACACACAGAATGGTCGTCTGTTTTCTCGTAATTCAATCCAAACAGATTTTTTTTTCTTCTTTCTGGAATCACAAAATACGAGACCAAAACAATCACAGTTTATATCTCCAGCAAACACTGCTCTCCAAAATGCACAAGTCTGTGTAACAACTTTACTTCTTTAACAGTTACATATATTATGTCTAGAGTAAGCAGGCCTTTCAATCGGGGATAAATTTCGCCTCCGGGGACGACATTTTAATATTTTTCTAGATTTATTTTCTTTAACGATAATTTTAAAGATGTTCATGCTAAAATAAATTTAAGGCTGGAAATGTTATGTGAAAAATAAGCTGTGTTGTATAAAAGAGTACTTTAATATGACAGAGAATGTAGTCATTTGTGTAACTGTAAGAATAAGTTGGTATTGTCAGGCTGTTAATAAGTAATTAATTAAGGCGGCGAACTGGCAGAAACGTTAGCACGCCGGGCGGAATGCTTAGCGGTATTTCGTCTGCCGCTACGTTCTGAGTTCAAATTCCGCCGAGGTCGACTTTGCTTTTCATCCTTTCGGAGTCGATGAAATAAGTACCAGTAATCGACTGAATCCTTGTTTGTCCCCTCTATGTTTAGCCCCTTGTGGGCAGTAAAGAAATAAGAAACGTTAACACGCCAGGAGAAGTGTCTATCGATATTTCGTCTATGTTCTGAGTTCAAATTCCGCCGAGGTCGATTTTGCCTTTCATTCTTTCGGGGTTAATAAATTAAGTACCAGTTGCTTACTGGGGTTGATCTAACTGACTGTCCCTCTCCCCCAAAATTTCGGGCCTTGTGCCTAGAGTAGAAAAGAGTATGTAATTAATTGTTGTATCCCTAAGCAAGACTCTTTATTTCACGTTGCTCCAGTCCACTCGGGTGACAAATAAGAGCTGTACCTGTAATTCACTGAGCCAGCCTTGTCACATTCTATATCTCGCTGAGTCTCCTCGAGAACTACGTTAAGGGTACGAGAAAAAGCAGCGAGCTTGCAGAATCATTAGCACGCCGGACAAAATGCTTAACGGTATTTCGTCCGTCTTTACATTCTAAGTTCAAATTCAGTCGAGGTCGACTTTGCTTTTCATCCTTTCGGAGACTGAGATGGAGGGAGGAAGGTATCTTCAAACTGGCGGCCTGTCCCTAATGATTGCAATAGAGGGGTCTCCCAAATGATTGCAATAGAGGTCTCTCTGCTAAAGGTATCCAAAGTGCCAGGTGTTGGTGTTAAACTATGTGACTGATCAAGTCTGCCATCCAAATAGGCCATGGCGGGATCCGAATTCAGGAAGAGCTACAAATACCACAAGGTATGATACTCTAACGTTACCGACAGCGAATTGACCTCCACTAGTATTTTCTCAGCCTAGTGGTAACGATGTTGCGCTCACGATCGCTAGATCATGGTTCCGATCCCCGAACAGGGCGAAGCGTTGTTTTCTTGAGCAAGAAACTTCATTTCTCTACTTGTTGTTGTTGACACTCCGTCGCTTACGACGTCGAGGGTTCCAGTTGATCCGATCAACGGAACAGCCTGCTCGTGAAATTAACGTGCAAGTGGTTGAGCACTCCACAGACACGTGTACCCTTAATGTAGTTCTCGGGGATATTCAGCGTGACACAGTGTGACAAGGCTGACCCTTTGAATTACAGGCACAACAGAAACAGGAAGTTTCTCCACCATTTCTCTACTATTACTTCGACACCTGACATGCGGCACATTGTGCACATGTACAGGCATTGTCAGTCTGATGGATGGAGTTAGCTAATGATCAGCGGTGGCGTACGCGTAGCTAATAAGAGTACAAGGGAAGTGACCGCTTCGCACAGCACGTTTTTCAAAATTGGCGCCTTTTCAACAATTTTTTAAAAACTCTTATCAGTTGTTGTAAATTTAATACATGCGGACATTGTTAGCGAAACATGAAATTTATGAACGTAGAATACAATTACGTATATTATAATTAATGAAACATTTCGCATAATATAAGAAAAATTAGTTAGAAATTGTTCGAGATAAAACTATTTAAAAATTCGAAAATTACTATTTTAAAATCTCACAACGAGAGATATTCAGCAACAGTACTTTGGAGTAAAGATTGTTTGCCAACATAACATGGCAGTCCTGGTTTAGGACGAATGTTGCTGTAATTTAGCCCCAGGAGACATCATATCCAGCTGGCTATACGACAATATAAGGACACAGAAAATATAATGACACAGATCGTGTCGTATAGCCAGCTGAAGACGATGTCTTCTGGGGCTAAATTACAGCAACATTAGTCCTAAACCAGGACTGCCATATTAAGTTGGCAAATAATCTTTACTATTTAAAAATTGTTTAAAACTTAGTTTCGCCTCAGATGTTCAGCAGAAACATTCGATTACTATA
>NC_068982.1:186431407-186432103 GCF_001194135.2 Octopus bimaculoides | reverse complement strand
TATATATATATGGGAGAAGGGTGTCCACAAAGTCTGGGTACATGGAGTAAATAAAATCATAACGTAAACAAATATAAGAAATAATTTCTTAAAGTATGTGTTAATCCCCATGTACCCCAGACTTTGTGGACACCCTGTATAAACATATGCATACACATATATACATATATATAAACACATATATAAACAGATACACACACACACCTGTATACATATACATACACACACATATATATATACAAATATATACACATATACATATATATTCATGCACACATATATACATACATGTGCGTATGTATATAACTGTGTGCGTATCTATGGATGTTTGGGTGTGCGTGTGTTTATATGGCTTAAAAACCGATGCTGTTGTTTAGGTCTCGTAAGCAAGACGTTCGACGGATCTATTTCAAAACGGGGGCACCAGTATTTTCTTAACGAAACACTTTGAAACTTGGGACACTGGTAGAATGTGTCATATAAAACATCTTTTACTCTTAGTCTTCTTAACAAAAAAACGTACATCGCAAGTTATTCCATGTTAAAGTTGTCGTATTTCTGTAATTTCAACCAATCACTGACGTCTATTCAGCTGAATAGAGTTACTGCTAGGCGGTCATAAAAATGTTATTCCCTGTGACATATTTCATCCGGTTTAATCGTAATTTATACGCATATATTGTTTATATAATAAAT
>NC_068982.1:186430004-186431247 GCF_001194135.2 Octopus bimaculoides | reverse complement strand
CAATATATGCGTATAAATTACGATTAAACCGGATGAAATATGTCACAGGGAATAACATTTTTATGACCGCCTAGCAGTAACTCTATTCAGCTGAATAGACGTCAGTGATTAGTAGAAATTATCGAAATAAGACAATTTTTTACATGAAATAAATTCGAATACAAAATTTTTTTTGTGTTCTATAACACAAAATAGATAAGTATACGAAGTTTGAAAGTCTTTCGGTACCAAAAACACTACATAAAACATAAATGAAAACTGGTGCCCCCGTTTTGAAATAGATCCCGTTCGACAAACAGAGCTCGATAAAATAAATAACAGACTGATGTAAGTATTGCGAGTCGTCATAATGGTCGCCTGAACACTGGAAGGCAGTGCTCCAGCATGGCTGCAGCCCAATGGCCGAAATCATATAGAAAGATAGATAGATAGATAGATAGATACCAGATGTTTGTTCGTTGGAACGGTTGACGTAGGCGCCAAAGTGGTCAGGAAGGGCAATGAGGGTCCAGGTAGTAGTAGTAGTAGCGACCGTAACCTTGTCGGAGGAAAAGGGGCAGGGCCCATGGCCTTCAAAGACCTGCGGGCTGATGTCGCTAACGTTCCGCTAAAACTGTTGCAAGTGGACATCTGCGGAGTGGAGAAACACGTGTGCAGGGTGAGCCTTCCGGAAGGAGACGGGGGTGCAGAGATACGAACACTGGACATGGCGGTTCAAACGAGTCCTAGATTTTTAACACAAAGAAGCAGGATTTGAGGGAGATTTGGTAACTATTCCCAGTAATTCGAGAGACCCACATATGTTGGCTGGTGGTAGTGTCGGCGATGGTGGTAGTGGTGGGGGGGTTTTCTTGAAGCTGACGTCACTGGCGCGTGTGTGTGTACTACCAATGTATTGACATACATAGCTCCCTTCCCGACACATCAACTTCGACCAAGATATTTGAAAGTAATCGATACAATCGACAATACATTTTTCTCATACAACTGATACTCTTTCTCCCTGAGGATAGCATTTCATTACATACATACAGACATATATTTCACGGAGTGGCTGTGTGGAAAGAAGCTTGTTTACCAACCACATAGTTCCGGGTTCAGTCTCACAGCATGACACCTTGGACAAGTGTCTTCTACCATAGCCTCGGGCCTTGTGAGTGGATTTGATAGGTGGAAACTGAAAGAAGCCCGTTGCGTGTGTATATATATATATATATACATATATATATATATATGTATATAT
>NC_068982.1:186428842-186429738 GCF_001194135.2 Octopus bimaculoides | reverse complement strand
TATATATTGGGTCGTCCGGAAAATTCGTGCCGATTTATAATAGCTTACCTTTCGACTTACTTGCTATGAAAGCACCTCAATTCTGGGAAGAGGGTATTTTCAAGTTAAAGGAAAGATGGAGACGCATTGTGCAACAAAATGGTTCTTATTTGGTTGATTAAAAATGTAATGGCAAGTACTTATTGACCTTTTTCTTTCTTTTAAAAATCAGCACGAACTTTCCGGACAACCCAATACATACACACCATCTTTTAAATCTTATAAGGAACCCATTTTTGTCAAAAGTTAGGTTAAAAAGATATGGGCGTTTCTTATATGGCTAGTATTCTAATCCCTTACAAAACCTTTTTCCAAATTTTAAGCCCCAATAGTTAGGGGGTTCCTTATGCACGAGGGTTCCTTATACATGAGGGTTCCTTATACACGTTAAAATACGGCATATATATATAGTCACAATGAAGATATTCATATCTCTCATAGGGATATTTATCCAAGATACACTGGTTTGATATATTAAACTTTGAAGAGAAAATCCTTCAATGAATATATTATATAGAATATCGTAAGATATCAGACATCTTTGTTGAGTTAGGAAACAGAGAGATCTAATGGGTACAAATTAATTAATCAATCAACATATTAACCAACAACTGTTTCATTTCTCAAATAAGATTAAAATTACAAAACATATAAATATATAATTTTGCATTTTAAATACCATATAAGGAAAATCGTCAGGGTTTTCGGAGGACAATAAGGATTATATTAAGATACTTTCGGAATATACAAACACGTTTACTACACGCTTGTGTATATGTGTGTGTGTGTACGCATGCGTTAAAATTATTCCTTTTATTTCGTTTCAATAATAGTAATATTCTTTTCTACTCTAGACA
>NC_068982.1:186421824-186425791 GCF_001194135.2 Octopus bimaculoides | reverse complement strand
GGAGCATATTCACCATCTACTTCAATTATTGTTTCCCATTTGCTTTGCAGGCGGTCAGACTGTCATTTAAAGATGTTTTTGTTGAATAAAATTTGTCGAAAAAAAAAACGCAATAATTATGCACCAACCCAATATATATATATATATATATATATATATAATGTTTGAGGCTCTGATGAAACTCTAAGATGTTACCCAAGCACTCAGCTTGGGTAATCCTTCAGCGGAAACAGCTGTAAGCTAACGAAGTTCATAGGATAATCGTTTATTCCATTGTCATTTCTTTTCTAATACGTGTGTGTGTGTGACGGGCTTCGACACAGGTATCGTCTACCAAATCCACTCACATTTGTCAGCCCGGGGTTATAGCAGACGCCACTTGCCCAAGGTTCCGCGCAGTGGGACTGGGCTTTTAAACCACGTGATTGCGCTGTTGGAACGACTCCGATCCTAAATTTCGTCGACCAAGACAGATCTAAAGCTAAACAACAACACAATACACAATACTATGCAGCCTACACTGCACACGTCCACCGTTTACACTACAGTTCTACAATAAACTATATTGTCATTAGCATTGTGCACATTACCGCACTGTCTATACAACTATACACAACATTATATACGCGATACACTGCAAGTTATTATACACACTATCTATTACTATATACAACTCTACAATACTACACTCTACGGTTTACTTCGAGCCATCCAAGGCACCTCTAAACAGTCACTTGGCCTGCTAGAAGTAACAGCTAAATTTCCCTCAAGTAATATCCTGCTATCTCGGGAGGAAAGTAAAAACAAACACATTGATTAATGCAATCCAACCACACTCACCACCACCAACTGACGAGATGTTCATGGTTGGAACACCTTTGAGCATTGGTCTGACAAATCAAGATTGGACTGGGGTTAAAGAACACTCTTTTTGCCTTATATTACATAATATTCTTGAATGTCTGCAGCACGTTCTATTACAGAACGTTCTATGTACAATTATATATATATATGTCACTATATGCATTACTATATTGAATGCTGTCTCTACATACAATATTATACACCCTAAAATATTATATACACAACACACAATATACAACACACTTCAGTGTCCGTATGCACGTTCTCTTACATTGTCTACAATACTATATACACCATTATGTGTGTATATATATTTGTGTATGTGTTTGGTGATGCAAACAGGAAAATAGAACATAGACATGAGTATGTATATATTTAGTAGCAAAGTGACTCAAGGGCCGAGAGTTTCGTGCACTTATCAAAATAATGTATATATAAACACTACACAAGATATTATCTCACATTGTCTTATAAGCTATATACACTTCTATAATCAATCACTATATTACATACACAATAAACAACAACACACACACACACTGCAGCACGTTGTTTGACACTATATATAAGACTATAAATCTTACCATATATATATATACATATATATATACACCTCTATATTCAACAGTTCCTACTTACTACACTACACACCCTACAACTACCGTATTATATACACACATACTAACACTCCAGCACGTTGACTCACACTGTCTACAATATTATAAACACCACTTCTATGTTCTGTATTATAAACACACTTCTATACTCAACACAGTTTCTACATACAATAATATACACTCTACAACTGCTGTATTATACCGTATTATATACACGCATGACATACTGCAGCACGTCGTCATACACTCTCTCTCCCATACACATATCTTCCCATACACAAATCTATATTCAACACTGTTATTATACACTCTACATCTATTATATTATACACACACACACGTCAACACATAATGCACAACAAGCACTCAACACACAGCAGCGCGTCCTCACGTTCTATTTGCACTCTTTCACGTCTCATTGATCCGTCCTTTCTGTATTTATTTATTTACCAAAGAGAAGCGGTTCCTAACAAACGAAGAGAGAAAGGGGAAAATAACAATAATAACAATAATAATAACCAAGTTGTTTCCTACCTGCGCTGTTGATACTGTTAATATCCATCTGTAAACTCGATCTCCTTAACATAGCTTCCATCGCCGGTATGTCCTGTTCTTTGACATTATCATTAAACACTAATTCGTCGGCAAACCTTACCCGAGGTTTACCAGGGTTTTGCTTATTGAAGAAACTAGCACGGCGGCTCATTGTCTCTTATTTCACTCTCTCCTTTTGGGGTGGGCTTTTTGTTTTGTGTTGTGTTGTTTTGTTTTTTTGCTTGCGTAGGTTTTCGAGGGGTTTTTTTTTTTCTTTTTCTTTTTCTTTTAACCTTTTGGCGTGAAAAACTGTTCTTTTGTGTTTAGAAAAAGTGAGAAGAAAGACGGGGAGAGAAAACAGAGAGGGGGGGAAGAAGCTGAGAAAGAGGGGAAGTAACGAAAAAGACAAAGAGGAAAACGGAGGGAAAAAGAAGAAGAAACGAAGAAGAAAAAATTCACGGAGAATCAACGACAACAATAACAACAGCGATAGTAAGAAGAACAATAATTATAACCCGAAGTTAATCTTCAAATCTAGCTGACAAGTGTGCGCCTTTTGTTATTGTCCTTATCGGTTTTTTCTTCTTTTATTTACGTGGATTTCCTCAGTTTTCTTTTTCTTTTTTTCTTTTACTCTTTGAAAGGAAAAATTAAATAAAAACGATTGATTTTTTTCCCCCCTTGTGATCACTTTTTCACTATATTCCTTCTGTCTCTCTCTCTCTCCTTCTCTGTCTTTCTCTTTGTTTCCTTCTTTCTCTTTTTCGTTTTCTTTTAAAATGAAGATGTATGTATATATGTATGTATGAGAATGTGGGTGTATGCGTTATATGTATGTGTGTGTGTATTAATGTGTGTATGTATTAAGGTGTGCGTGCGCATATGTATGTGTGTTTATGTATAAATAATAATATATGTGGAGGCACAGAGAAAGAGTGGGAGGGCTTATGATTTCTCTTCGTATGAATCAAAACAATGGGAAATCCAATGTTATGGTTTTTACTCCGATTCTGATGACAACGATGACGACGGCAGCAGCAGCAGCAGCAACAGCAGCAGTAGTAGTAGTAGTTTAATTATAATTTAAGAACAAAATGAAATATACGAATAAATAATTAAATAAATAAATGACAGAAAATTAAATTAAGAGAGTGAAAACAAAAAGAGCTTAATGGAGCTGGCTGTAGCAATTGTAGTGTTGATTGGTTCGCGTTAAGGTTTCGACTGGATAATAAGAGATTACGAAAGAGAATGAGAAACCAATCTTTTAAAAGACTGGTTAACGAATATCCTTCTACATATACACTATATTACTCCACGACAGCGACTGTGGCGAGGGTAAGGAAATACGGGTTTCGTTGTTCAGTTGATGTGTTGTGAGAGAGAGAGAGAGAGAGAGAGAAGTGTTCGCGCGCTTGCATTATTGGCCTCCGAGAGAGAGCGGCGTGTGGTTTACAGCAAACAAACATAAACAGTAGTGGTGGAGATGTAATGTAATGTAATGTAATGACTGCATGCATACATAAATAGATAGGAAAATATACAGCTACAAGTAGACGAATCTATCTTCCTATATCTATCTATCTATCTATCTATCTATCTATCTATCTATCATTCACTTTTTGTCTCTATTTAGCTATCAATCTGTCTCTATCTACCTATCTATCTGTCTATCTACCTATCTGTCTATTTATCTATCTGTTTATCTGTCTATATCTATCTATCTATCTATCTATCTATCTATCTATCTATCTATCTGGCTTGCTATCTATCTATCTATCTATATGCTTGTCTGTCTATCTGCCTATCTATCAGTCAATATTTGTCTCTATCTGGCTACTTAGCTCTATTTTGCTAGTTAGCTATTAATCTATCTATCTAGCTAGCTAGCTATCTATCTATGTATCTATCTATCTGTCTGTCTATCTATCTAAACCGTCTGTTTGTATTAT
>NC_068982.1:186419927-186420770 GCF_001194135.2 Octopus bimaculoides | reverse complement strand
ATAGAGATGATGCAGTGCTGGTTGCTCCCGACCTATAAAAACCTGCATTAGAGAAAATCAGAAAAGATTTGCATAAGTTCTTTGCTTATTTTAATTATCTACCACATTTGAGAACAGCTACAAAATAGCTAATTTTCTAGATGTTACTTTAGATTTAAAATCTTCGCTATACTCCCCCTGCCATAAACCTAATCAATACCTCATATTCATTAGCATAAACTCTAATCATCATAAATCTACCTTCGACAGTGTAATCAAAGGCATATCTATCCGAATATCGGATCTCTCCGCCAAGGAGAAAGTTTTCAATAGCCACGCTACATACCATAATCAGGCGCTAGCAGCTAGCGGCTTCTCCCAGCAAAATAAATTCATAGCAAACACTAGGCTTAAAAATACATCTCTCAACTCAACCCTGGGGGGAAAGAAGGGCACACCTTACCACCGGGCATACAAACACTTCCACCATGAGTAGACGCACTAAACCCCACGGCTAGAAACCTAAAGGAACCTCGACTGGGGCACCCACGCCAGCCTTGCACTCACCCGTATAACATTCGAACGAGACTCAAACTGATAAATAATTCTGAGTCCCAAGGATCTCAAACAGAAAATACCGATTATTCTTCCCCTATATTACACCCCCATTCGCTTTAAACGTTAAGGGCTTAACTAAAACCTCCTTTGCCATTGTAGACTCTAACTTTCCACGTCACCACAAATGCCATTCGATCTTCAACAGATCTATTCTAAAGTTCCCCTGCTCCTCATCACCCAATATAGAATCTATTATTGCCTTATCTAATAAGCAAAAACTTAATTCATACTAAATAACGCCTGCAA
>NC_068982.1:186419211-186419827 GCF_001194135.2 Octopus bimaculoides | reverse complement strand
CTGGATCTACAATTAATTTTAAGCAGAGATATTCCTATTGCATTGGATCTACAATTGATTTTAAGCAGCGATATTCCTCACATCTGAATTCCTTTAGGTATGAGGAACACAGCGAGTCCACTTCCCTAACCAACCACATACACCACCTGATAAATAGACATGAAGCATTTTCTTCCTGTAAACATAAGTTCTATCCTACCTTTAGGTTCTTCTACAGGTTCAAATGCAAGCAAATTCAACACACATGATATCTACTACATCTGCCTCTCTGGAATAACAGTCGTGACAGTATGCGTACATATTTCCTCCGTTTATTAATACCTATTCCCACAACATATTTATCTTTCAAGTACGCTGGTTACACTAATCTTTTTAATTGTTAATTTTTAATTATAACTTTTAATTTTAAGTAAACTTCAAATACATTAAAGTGATGGTATGTTGTATTTTCTGTTTGAGGAGATCCTTGGGACTCAGTATTATTTATCAGTTTGAGTCTCGTTCGAGTGTTATACGGGTGAGAGCAAGGCGGGCGTGGGCGCCCCAGTCGAGGTTCCTTTAGGTTTCTAGCCATGGGGTTTAGTGCGTCTACTCATGGTAGAAGTGTTTGTATGCC
>NC_068982.1:186419064-186419201 GCF_001194135.2 Octopus bimaculoides | reverse complement strand
TGGTGGGGTGTGCCCTTCTCCCCCCAGGATTGAGTTGAGAGATGTATTTTTAAGCCTAGTGTTTGCTATGAATTCGTTTTTGGTGCTAGAAGCCGCTAGCTGCTAGCGCCTGATTATGGTATGTAGCGTGGCTATTG
>NC_068982.1:186418875-186419047 GCF_001194135.2 Octopus bimaculoides | reverse complement strand
GGAGAGATCCGATATTCGGATAGATATACCATTGATTACACTGTCGAAGGTAGATTTATGATGATTAGAGTCTATGCTAATGAATATGAGGTATTGATTAGGTTTATGGCAGGGGGAGTATCGCGAAGATTTTAAATCTAAAGTAACATCTAGAAAATTAGCTATTTTGTAG
>NC_068982.1:186418223-186418400 GCF_001194135.2 Octopus bimaculoides | reverse complement strand
AAACATAAATAAATCTTGGAATTACATGGTTTTGATTTAATGTCAGGCAGTGGTGGCTCGTGTATAGGACCTGCAGAACTTCAGCGCCCCCTATTTCCACTCGATATCATCGATAACATTCAATATGATGAGTCCTTTTTTTCTTTAATTCTTTCTTTATACTTGTACATTATATAA
>NC_068982.1:186418025-186418213 GCF_001194135.2 Octopus bimaculoides | reverse complement strand
TTCTTTAATTCTTTCTTTATACTTGTACATTATATAACCCTTAAGCTTAAGTTAATGCCAATAGCCATCCCTTAATTTATGAAAAAATTACAAAAATCTTTGTATGGAACTGTGCGCCTCACAGTTCAGTCATTTCCGGTTGTAATCAGAATGCTACTTTTGTCAAAATCACTTTTGTTGAAACGACT
>NC_068982.1:186417829-186418015 GCF_001194135.2 Octopus bimaculoides | reverse complement strand
GAAAAGTAGCATTAAATTTTTAGGTCATTCAATTTTTCTCAACCGGTCAGTGGATCGATTGAATAAACTTATCAATAACGAACTTATAATACTAGAAACAGCTGTAAGTCAAATTTACTACAATAAACTAAAATATGTATTGACTATTATTCATATTTCGTCTTGTATGTATGTGTGTGTGTGTGT
>NC_068982.1:186416222-186416453 GCF_001194135.2 Octopus bimaculoides | reverse complement strand
GCAGATGGGTGCATGTATAGGTGTACGACTGGTTCGTCAGCTGGATGGGTAGGTTAGGGTGGATGGATGGCTGAGTATATCAAAGAAGAAGGGAAGGAAGAAAGTAAAATATCAAACTGGGGTGGGATTGGGGTAAGAAAGAATCAAGAATCACTTCGGGAAATAAAAATAATTTTAAAGGATTTTCTGGTCAACACTGTATGGAATCGAACCCCGACAGAGTGGCGGAAT
>NC_068982.1:186416022-186416212 GCF_001194135.2 Octopus bimaculoides | reverse complement strand
TAGGGCGTCGAACACACTACCGTGTAGGAAGTAATTGAGACTCTCTACGCCCTGATTTCGAATCCTGTCCACATCAACTGTGTTTCGCGTCCCACCCGGAATCAATAAAATATATGTAACCACCAGTGAAGTAATGACGTAATCGATATAAACAATTGTAACCT
Organism: Octopus bimaculoides; assembly: GCF_001194135.2. Classification (NCBI taxonomy): domain Eukaryota; kingdom Metazoa; phylum Mollusca; class Cephalopoda; order Octopoda; family Octopodidae; genus Octopus; species Octopus bimaculoides. Next base: position 186,416,048 of record NC_068982.1, on the reverse strand, counting down.
TCCTTTCGGACATTTTAGAGAGGGGG
>NC_068982.1:186415869-186416012 GCF_001194135.2 Octopus bimaculoides | reverse complement strand
GGGGGCTCTTGTGCCTGTATTACAAATCACTGTTGTGTAGAAATCGATATTCTATAGAAATGGATATTGACCGAAGATATCTCTGTCTCATAGAGCATCTCTTCCTCTCTCTTCAACATCTCTCTCTCTCTCTCTCTCTCTCT
>NC_068982.1:186414121-186414836 GCF_001194135.2 Octopus bimaculoides | reverse complement strand
ATACATACATACATACATACATACATACATACATACCCTATCCCTAAGCCTAAAGTTCCAGTGAGAATAGTCAAAGCCATAGCTGACCTGATTTCATTGTGGGCCACCATCTTGAAATTAGCACGAAAAGTGATTGTATTATCACCGATAGAATACAATATCGCAGAGGCATATTCCAAGGAGACAGCCTCCCTGTTATGTTGTATTCTAATTGACTTATTCGACTAACCCTTCAGTGCTGTGCTCCAGCATGGCCGCAGTCCATTGACTGAAACAATCAAAAAAATAAAAGATTTAAGATATCGATTTGTTCGAACCATTGTCTATGAAAATCTATGTTCTGCTGAGTAATTACTAATGGCTCTTTTCTCGAGATCGCTTTCTCAGTCTTTTCTGAAGACATGTCCGATCCAGTTCCCGCGTTTGCGTCTTATTTCGTCACTGATCCTGTTCATGTCCGTTGTCGTTGCAATTATGTCATTTCGCACTCTTTGTAGTCTCTTGATGTCGAGTTTTCTCCTTAAACATATCAATTGGAAGCTGTCCATTGTTTTTTTCTTCTCTTTTTTTGTCTCTTTCCAGTTTTCACATCCGTGGAGTAATGTTGTTGATCGGACCAATGTCTTGAACAGCTTCCGCTTCGTTTTGTGGCCTGTGCTTTTGCTTCTCCATACCTTTGTTAGATTCTAGAAACCACATGACGAAGGACCATTGA
>NC_068982.1:186413571-186414021 GCF_001194135.2 Octopus bimaculoides | reverse complement strand
TTACAGCTTTACATGCCGCATGGCACACAGAGAACTAACTAGCTAACATATCTCGAAGCTGGCTGACTAAGCATGTCAGGAGTTCCATTTTCAGAAACAGGACGAGTCCAATTTCCTAATCGGTGGGTTCAGATATCTTTGTTTGCGGTGGCATATTCTGTTGTTTTAAAGATCTTAACTTATTGTTAAATGTTTATTCGACGATTTGTGGTATTAAGTCTCGGATTTAATCAGCTGAATCGCGTTGCGTTTTGCACATACATGCTCGCAGGCATGCAGGCACGCGCACACACACACACACACACACACACATACACGTCATATTCATGCATGTTTGTATGTAGATAGATAGATAAATATACATATATGTGTATATATCTATTTATGTAAATGTGTGTGTGTTTATACATATATATATATATGTAAATGTATGCATATACGTAAATATAT
>NC_068982.1:186409995-186411900 GCF_001194135.2 Octopus bimaculoides | reverse complement strand
TATATATATATACGTGTATGCATGTATGTAGGGATTTATATGTGATTAGGTATGTATGCATGTATGCATATGTGCACGTATGTATGTATATGCACACAAACACACACACATACACACACATATATAATACACACGCGCACGCACGCACACACACACACACACACACACACACACACACACACACACACACACATGACAGACGTAAATAGACACTCCATAAAACATCGCTTTATGTTTATACTAGCTTATAAATGTTTATATTTCTTATTAATTGACATTTTTATGTTTCAGATTCTATATGTGACTGTTTAATCATGCCACGTACAAGAGAAGCCTTGGACCCGTCTGAATTGCAAAGAGGTCGTATTGTGGGCCATTCTGAAGGTGGACATAGCGTAAAATCGCAGAAAACCTTTGGATCCCGCTTTCTACAATTAACAGAGTGATTCTGCAGTTTACCAGAGAGAGGAAGGAGTCCAGGTCACCTCGCCCAGATCAACCAGGGCCCTCTGACAGGACCCTTCTCTTTGCTTAGAGAAATGTGGAGGATAATCCTCATTGCAAGGCCTCTTACATAGCAGAACAAGCTGAAGTCAGTCCCAGAAAGGCTGTCAGGTATCTTCACAAACTTGGTTGCTATGGCAGAGCAGCGAGAAGGAAGCCACTTCTTCGACCAGCCAATATCAAGTGGAGAAAAGATTGGGCCAGTGAGATGGAGAAGCCACTAGCATTTTGGAACACTTTTATATTCTCTGATGAGTCCAGATTTACTGTATTTCCTTACAGTGGTCGCGTGTGAGTCCGGAGATTCTGTGATCAAGAATTTGATGCGAAAAGATTGCAGCCAACAATGACACACGGCAACTATTCTGTGATGGTCTGGGAAGCAATTTGGAGCAATGGTTGATCAGAGCTAGTGGAGTGTGAAGGAGACATAAACCCAGATAAATGCGTCCATATTGCAGAAAGGACTCCTTCTAATCTCCAGTGGTGAAATAATTAAAGAAGACTATTTATAGATGGTGCTCCTTGTCACAAGGCTAAAATGACCCAAGATTTTTTGGATGAGAATTGCATTAAAAAGCTTCCATAGCCAAGCCAATCACCAGATATGAACCCTATAGAACACCTCTGGGACATAATGGATAGGACACTTCATAAAAAGAACAAGAAAGCATCTTCAAAGCCAGATCTTTTGAGATTACGGCATGAAACTTGGCTAGAAATTCCGCAAGAGAATATCCGTCATCTGATCAGTAACAACCCTAATAGGGTCCTTGCATTGAAAAATGTGAAGGGCATGTCTACTAAATATTGAATAGTTACATTACAACAATGAATAGATAATTTGAATGTATAATTTCAGATTTAAATAAATTTTAATGATTATAAGGGTGTCTATTCATTTCTGTCATGTGTGTGTGTGTGTGTGTGTGTAGATATATATATATATATATATATATATATATATATATATATATATATATATATATATATATATATATATATACACACACATATATTTACAAATATCTATATATATATATATATATATATATATACACACACACAAATATACACACACACATATATGCTTCCATGTATATACGTTACCCCAAAAATAAAACACACGCACATACACACACACACAGATGTTCACCGGCGCCATCGTAATAACAATTACACGCTTTCACGCACATGCGCACACGAACACGGATGCACACCACACACCTTCACAAGAGCATAATACACATACATACATACATACACACACACATATACACACGCTTACTTGCACATATGGTTTACCTAGCACCACAGTCACCACCACCATACCCACCGCCACCACCACCACCACCCTAACCACCACCACCACAACCACCACCACCACAACCACCACCACCA
>NC_068982.1:186406385-186409284 GCF_001194135.2 Octopus bimaculoides | reverse complement strand
ATCACTTCGTACCAGTCACGAGGCCAAACATCCCTGAAAGTTTCCTCCGAATCCATCCTGTGGTTCTTGAGATATCTTGTCCACGGCCAAACAAACAAACAAACAACACAACTGAAAATAATACGTCCGCCTTCACTAAGGCGGAGGTAACTATAGGACTGTAAGAAGAAGCAAAACAACCAGTTTAACACAACCGTGACTAAATCCCCTCGTCATTATGAATATAATTTGTGTTGCAGATATATATATATATATTCCGGGTTCAGTCCCACTGCGTAGCACCTTAGGCAAGTATCTTCTACTATAGCCTCGGGCCGACCAAAGCCATGTGAATGGATTTGGTAGACGGAAACTGAAAGAAGCCCGTCATATATATGTATATATACATGTCTGTATGTGTGTATATGTTTGTGTGTCTGTGTTTGTCCCCCAACATCGTTTGACAACCGATGCTGGTGTGTTTACGTCCCCGTAACTTAACGGTTCGGCAAAAGACACCGATAGAATAATTACAAAGAATAAGTCCTGGGGTCGATTTGCTCGACTGAAGGCGGTGCTCCAGCATGGTCACAGTCAAGTGACTGAAACAAGTAAAAGAGCAAAAGAGTATATATTTATATATAAATTAATAAATAAATATATAAATACACACACACACACACACACACACACACACACACACACACACACACATATATATATATATATATATATATAATACAAATGATATATGTGTTTGTTGAGCAAAAACACTTCATTTTACGTTGTTCCAATCCACTTAGCTGTAGATGTAACCTTACGAGAGACTGGCGTCCCGTCCAGGGAAGATGTGATCTCGGTCACTTATACGCCATGGAAACCGGGGAAACCGACCCTAAGAGTCCTAGGACTTGAGACAGTAGCATTTAAGGGGTTGGAAGTGACGATGATGATGATGATGATGATAATGATGATAATGATGAATATAGTCGGGTGCAGATTTAGATGTTCGGCTGGGTGAAGGAGGGTCAAAATCCAGGACGTGATTGCCGCAGGGAGAGGCGACCGAACCCGGAACTGGCTGATAGGCAACATCGTCATAAATGAGATTGTCACTGATGGAATGCTTTCCATTGTCGGTCTATTCGATCAACACCGAATGAGGCTTTAAAAAAAAAGGAGAAGAAAACAAAAACAACTACAAAACAATTACTACTTCTACAACTACCACCACCACCACCATTACTACTTCTTACTGTCAACACCCCCCCCCCCCTTCAAGTACGTGTGCCTAATAGCTATAAAGTCATAATAGCATATATAAATGTATTAGGTGAGCTGTGCCAGGACACGCCGTCGTTTTGTTGTTAAAGGATTGAAGTCATTTCAATTTCAAGGCCACCATTTATTAAAAAGTTGTAAAAAAAATATGCGAGCTATATTTTTGTGCTGTAAACATATTTGTAAGTACAATGGTTAAGTTAATGTTAGTATTTATTGCAAGGAGTATTAAACGGTTGGCTGAGTAAAAGGAAAATAAAAATGCATTAATTTATATTTTACGCATTTCCGTTTTTTTTTTTCTTTTTTGTCAGACAAGTATGGGGGTGACCACTTTGGATATATTTCTGTCTATTTTGCGCTTCATCAATGAATGATATCGTTTGCCATAGTGAGGATAAACTCAAACCAACAGAAACACCGCCCTCCGGTTGGTTTTCTGCAAGTGTATGTCATGTTTGCTTGTAGGAAGCTGTTGTGAAGTGCACATCTGTTAATACAGCGGCAGTTTTGCGGATAAACAAATTAAATACTAAATATATTAGATATAATAGTTTGAGCATTGTTGCTGCTTCGTGTAGAAATCTAGGCAAGCGGGGGTCACAATCACCACCGTGATAACAAAGACGAACAATGGTTTAAATTTTTTGGAGCCATTTATGTTCTACTCATACGTAACGTCGTGCAGGTGTACCGCGTGTATATACAAATGTATGGCAACTGTACGGCAGACGACAAACTAAGAAAAATACAAAATAAGACAAACTTAAATACAGAAATTATTTGAACAGGGTTTTACTGATATTTGACTTCCTGGTGTACAACTTTGTTGTTACAAAGTTTGATTACAAAATACATTCAATATGTTTATTATGACTGACACACACGCGGGCGAAAAGTACCGAGTGAGACAAGCAAAACCGTTACATATGTAGGGCAGGATTCGTGAACGACGAACTGTAGACAGAAACTTCGCTGCGGGCTGGCTAGGAAGTTGGTCAGCAGCAAAAAAAGGGACTTCCGGAAGGAGAAGTAAAACAAAAGAATGTCAACAGTGAGTGTGAAACGAATCTGAATAAACTAAACAGAAATAACTGGCGACTTAAGCCCTGATGTACGTAAAGTAATAAACGTTTTTTGATAAACGTATTCTCGTCTCCACGAGTTTGTTTGCGTATAGCTTAACTAAGACCTACTTCATGTCAATAGTTTCGGAGCGATGATCTCGTAATCCGGAGAAGTATATAAAACTGGAATTTAAAACTCTCCGAGTAATTTTGATATTTTAAACTGATATAATGTAAACATTGTCATAAATATTTTTGGTAATCTTCAAGTTTAGGGTGGTAAAAAAAGTAAATAAAAATACAAGGGAAATAACTTAACGTCTTACTAGTATTATCCGTACTACTCTGAAATGTGTTTGTTTTTTTTTTTGTTTTTTTTTAGCTGTTTATAAATAAATCACACACGTGATTGAATATCATAGTACCGGCTGAGAGATCGAAAATGCCTCGTGGAAGACCGGCTACACAACAACTTATTGTTCCTGAAAATGAAATCCTCACTCGTCAAGTAATATTAGAAGAATATTGGAATATTAGTGAGTTATGCAGCAGTTCAAGACACAGAATGTTGG
>NC_068982.1:186404024-186405257 GCF_001194135.2 Octopus bimaculoides | reverse complement strand
TTCAATATTCCATTATCAACTTGACCACTGCCTGGGTAAGTGCCTTTTTTTTCAACTCCAACTTTAGTCTTGATTCACCTTTTCATTTTGTTATTTTTCATGTTTTTATTCAATTTATCTGCAATTTTCCTCTTGTATTAGATGGATAACCCACTCTCCATTTACAGCAAGTAGCGAGCGTCTAGTTTTTTTCCCTGTGTGCTAAATTCGACTACTTACGACTAACGCGTGCTCATGCGCAAATTTGTGACATGCACACTCCCAGAACTCGGATCCACACTTCTCCAGTAGTGCCAAATTTTGAAACTGAGTTTGCACCCCCCCCCCTAAGCAAATTTTGTTCCCGGGCCACTGATTATGACCAATCCTTCCTCCTCCAGAATATCATACCACTGGAATTTTCTCCTTATTCATGTCTGACCTGCAACATTTTAAACCAATTGTTCTCAACTGGGGGTCCACATGACCCTCGTGGGGTCCGTATAAGATTTTATTAAAATTTATCTGCTACATATTGGTTATACTTAAACAATACACAAAATATTTCTGCAATTTTCTCATACAATTCTTAACAATAGTTACTTATACAAATAATCTTTTCTACTCTAGGCACAAGGGCTAAAATTTTGGGGGAGTGGACTAGTCGGTTAGATCGACCCAGTACGCAACTGGTACTTAATTTATCGACCCCGAAAGGATAAAAGTCAAAGTCAGCCTCAGTAGAATTTGAACTCAGAACGTAACGATAGACGAAATACCGTTAAGTATTTCACCCCGGCGAGCTAACGTTTCTGCCAGCTCGCCGCTTTACTTACATAAGTAATAGTTACCCTTTACTCTTTTACTTGTTTCAGTCATTTGACTGCGGCCATGCTGGAGCACCACCTTTAGTCGAACGAATCGACCCCAGGACTCATTCTTTGTAAGCCTAGTACTTATTCTATCGAGCTCTTTTGCCAAACTGCTAAGTTTCAAGGACATAAACACACCAACATCGGTTGTCAAGCGATGGTGGTGGTAGTGGTGGTGGTAGTGGTGGTGGTAGGGTAAACACAGATACAAAGGCACACATACATATATATACGACGGGCTTCTTTCAGTTTCCGTCTACCAAATCCATTCACAAGGCTTTGGTCGGCCCGAGGCTATAGTAGGAGACACTTGCCCAAGGTGCCACGCAGTGGGACGGAACCCGGAACCATGTAGTTGGGAAGCAAGTTTCTTATTTGTTTA
>NC_068982.1:186402075-186403623 GCF_001194135.2 Octopus bimaculoides | reverse complement strand
GAGCCAAAGGAGTCCACAGGCAAAAAATGGTTGAGAATTACTGGTTTAAACTAATTGTTGACGGCATCCCTCTCCGATCCTGGATGATGGTCTGTAACAGCTATGGGCACTGCCCCTTCTTCCTGACACGGCAAGTAAAAAAGTGACTTAATTTTTTGACACGGATACTCTTTTACTTGTTTCAGTCATTTGACTGCGGCCATACTGGAGCACCGCCTTTAGTCGAGCAAATCGATCCCAGGACTTATTCTTTGTAAGCCTAGTACTTATTCTATCGGTCTTCTATCGGACCATTTTGCCGAACCGCTAAGTTACGGGGACGTAAACGCACCACCATCGGTTGCCAAGCGATGTTGGTGGGACACAGACACACAAACATATACACACACATACATATATACATATATACATATATATACATATATACGACAGACTTCTTTCAGTTTCCGTCTACCAAATCCACTCACAAGGCTTTGGTCGGACCGAGGCTATAGTAGAAGACACTTGCCCAAGGTGCCACGCAGTGGGAATGAACCCGGAACCATGTGGTTGCTAAGCAAGATACTTAGCACACAACAACTCCTTGGTAACAGTAAATGGGAAATCGTAAGTTGAATAAATAAAACGTATTCAAAATTGTTTTCGTTCTTAGAAGAATTAGTTTATACTAAACATTCGATAATAGCATTCATGCGTGAAGGCTAACACTATATGTGTTATATGGACTGTTGGAAATGTTATTCGTCTGACGTTCCGTGTGTCACAATGGTTCGTCTGAGTTCATTGTTTCATTGTTGTTGTCTTGTGTGACTGTCGTAATAAAATGTCATTGATAGATATGGCGGACATGATTCTTGTTTATTTATAACGAACATTGGGTGAGTGCGTTCTTTGTATGTAATTGAATAATAAATGTAATAATTAAATTGTACAACTCGTTGTGTTATCTCTGCGAGTCTCCCGAGGGAAATACAACAGAGTTTATTGGCGTCGCCGGTAGGATACATGCTTACTTTACCGTAAAATTATTCATCGTAATAACAATGAACTCAGACGAACCACAGTGACACACGGAACGTCAGACGAATAACATATCCAACAGTCCATATAACAATATGTGTTTGTGTGTGTGTGTGTGTGTGTGTGTGTGTGTGTTATACTCGTAGGAAACTTCACCGCCCACCTTCAAAGCTGATTCGGCAACTAAAAGTTGGGCATTGTTGTTCATTGCGCAGAAATTTACTGACTGCTTTTGGTTTACTGCAAATAGTAAGCGAACCAATCAGAGGAGAGAAACTCTTGTTCAAACAGAACGGGTCATGACCTTTTCCAAAGCCACTCACGCAAGTGGGATGAAGGGGGTGGAGTTTCTCTCAGATCAGAGAACTGCAGTCATCCCTCGACTACCGCGGGTGTTACGTTCCAAAGCCCCACGCCATAGGTGAAAATTCTTTAAGTAGAAACAGTACCGTATTGTATAGGCGAGCTGGCAGAAACGCTAGCACGCCGGGCGAAATGCTCAGCAGTATTTCGTCTGCCATTGCGTTC
>NC_068982.1:186398637-186402065 GCF_001194135.2 Octopus bimaculoides | reverse complement strand
CAGTTACGCACTGCGGTCGATGCAATCGACTTAATCCCTTTGTCTGTCCTTGTTTGTCCCCTCTATGTTTAGCCCCTTGTGGGCAATAAAGAATTAAGAAACAGTACCGTATTGTATATTTTTTTAATTATTTTTGGTAGTGAGATTTATAATTAGATAATTTCTAATTTTTGTAATCAGTGAATGTGTTTTCACTAGAAATATATATATTTGTGAGAGGTTGACAGACATCTTCTGCCAGCTGGTTTTGCTACTTCAGGCTGATGAAGAGCAATGACTCAGAAACATGTTCCTGAATGCAGACTAGGCTGGGTGGGGGTGCTTGTCTCCCCCCTCGCAAATATAAGGACACAGGAAATGTGTCAAGGCCAACAGGAAGCGGTCCAGCTTCCGAGGGCTAAATAGCAGTAGTATGATTCCCTTATTGGGACTGTCACATTAAGTTGACAGTATACAACTGCTTTATCGCAACACTGTCGCTGAAGTCTCTCTGTGAGATTTAGAAATAGATCATTTCTAATCTTTGTATATATTTATTTTATCATAAATGCAAAACAACACCACGGAGGAATCGACGTAAGCTTAAATAATAAACTGCAATAGGTGAACCGCCATAGGTGAACCGCGATATGGCGAGGGATTACTGTATATACATATATACAGTAATCCCTCGACTATCGCGAGTGCTACGTTCCAACCCCCAACCACCCGCGATTGGTGAAAATCCGCGAAATAAAAACAGTACTGTACTGTATATTTTTTCTATTATTTTTATAATTTGTATTCTTTTATTCTTTTATGTTTCTACCCGATTACTGTGGCCATGCTGGAGCACCATGCAAAACAACACCACGGAGGAATCGACATAAGCTTAAATAGTAAACCGCGATATGGCGACGGATTACTGTATTTCGAAACATTGCAACAAAGGAGCCTCTCATATATGCAACCCAAGAACCAGGTGCTGGTTTTAAAATACCCAAAGGATTAAGTCTTCCACCCAAAACAGAACTATCCACCTATGGTCTTCTGCACAGTTTCCTTCAACCAAATTACACTTACAAGATTTGAGTCGATCGAAAGCTATAATAGAAGACGCTTTCTCAATGCACCAGGCCGGGGAATCGAACTCAAAACCACGTTGCTGTCAACTTCTTAACGGCACAACCATTGAGTTTACAGAAATTATGTTGGCGATCACACACATGCATGAACGCACACACACACATACATATACACGTATACACACACAAACATACAATTATGTACATACACATGCACACACACACACACGCACACACACATGCATTCATATACACAAATACACACAAACATACACATATGTATACATGCATAGATGCACATATATATACGCGCACATATATTCATACATACACACAAATACACATATATACATACATACACATACATACACATACATACATACATACGCAAATTCACACGCAAACATACACACATATATATATACACACAAACATACACATATCAACTCCTTCCAGAAAAATAAGAAAAAACAAACGAAAGAAATGCAACCTTACTCTCCAAATAAATATAGATCTGTGATTGGCTGTTACTAAATTATCCTTCATTTTAATTGGCTCTTACTAAAGTACCTTTTGTTATAATTGGTTGCTACTAAACTATCCTTGGTTTTAATTGGCTGTCGCTAATCTATCTTTGACTAATTAACGGTTGCTAAATTACCTTTCACCAGAATGCCTAATTACAGATTTAATTTCCAGTGGGCTTCCACCCTTCACCAAGAACTAACCAACTTGATAAAGGTAACTCACTTGTTGGGATTTGCTCGAGCAGAACTATGGCCAAAATAGATTCCAGCCATGACCACACTGCTTTATTCGGGTAATTGAGTATTAATTGCAGGCAGGGACACAGTATTTCGTCTTACAATGTAAAGGACCGTGTGATGCGAGATAACGAGAGTTAATGTTGGACAACATACGGTCCTTACAATATATGTAAGATGGAACGCGACATGTGTGCAGGAAGAAAAGAGAGAAACACAACAGCGTGGAATGCTTCTGAAAGATTCATTGATATACATTATTTACATAATTTGGGTAGAGGGAGCTAGTCGATTACATCGTCTCCAGTCCAAAACTGGTACTCATTTTATCGACCTCGAAGGGATAAAAGGTAAAATCGACCGCGGCGGCATTTGAACTCAGAATGTAAAGACGGATGAAATACCGCTAAGCATTTCGCCCAACGTCCTAACGCTTCCGCCAGCCCGCCGCCCTATGATAGTCCTTTCCACTGTTGACACGGGGCCTGAAGTTTGTGAGGAGCGAGTAAATTCGTTACATTGACCTCAGTGTCATATACTTATATAATCTACCTTGAAAGAATGATAGGCTAAGTTCACTTTGGCAAAATTTGACATCGATGAGAAATAGTATTGACAACCACAATTGTAAGAAAACCAAGGAGTGTTTTACAAGAGCGGCGTGTAACTGGACACAAAACAAAATCGTGGCAACGTTAAAAGTGAGAGCTTTAATTTCTGAAGGACGGTAACATGTAGAACAAAAAGTTAGTGTGTCTGTATAACAGCTATGGTTACATATCTGCGTATATATTTACAAACAATCGAGGTAAATAAAAACAAAATCGGGTTGGTTTAAGCCTGTAAAACCGGGTAGAAATATGTAAAGAAGACGCGGGTGGTTATAAAGTTACTTAGAAATCAGATCCACGCAACTGAGATTGATGTACAATTATATTCTATCGCCGTACTTTGTATGTCTCGAGTGAATACTTCCTTAAACCACATTGTATGGTGAGACGGTGTACATGAAGTGTCCTTCATTTTGGTTTCGTCGGCGGAGACTCCAAACGCACGGTATGGTGCAGTGTATACCATGATGGTAAGAAAAAAAGAAAAAACGATAAAACCTTTACTCATTTATTGTGCTTGTAATTGTTAATTTTTCTATATGTGATAGTGGGTTTTCATCGATGAGTTCTTGAAACTTGGTTATTTTCCCTAAAACTATATATTTTATATATATTTTATCTATAAAGCTCAATTTAATTTTAATTTTTTATAAATTGATTTTAAGTGAGTTTTTACCTGTAATTTGGATTTTGTCCCTAATATTATAATATATATATATATAAAGTAAACAGAAAATGGAGAAATATTGATCAACAACAATTGACTAACATCAATTATTACTTTTAATACAAATAGACAGTATCCCATTTAACAGCTGTTTCTGCTTCCAATGTTCTACGGTATTGCCATTGAAAATTCTGAAAATGATATTCATCATATCTGGTAATACATCCGATCTGGAACGTGGAGCTTCATCAGAGTGAAGAAAAATACATAAAAGAAAAGAAAAGAAAAATACTTTGATAAATTTATCAAGGATAAAAGAAAG
>NC_068982.1:186395718-186396781 GCF_001194135.2 Octopus bimaculoides | reverse complement strand
GTGTGTGTGTGTGTGTGTGCGTGCGTCTTTGTGTCTGTGCTTGTCCCCCACCACTGCTTGACAACTGTTGTTCTTGTGTTGATCTCGTAACTTGGCTCTTCGGCAAAATATACTGATTCATTCGACTAAAAATTGTTCAATGCGGTGCCCCAGCATGGCCACGGTCTAATGACTGAAACAGATCAGAAATAAAAAGGAGAGAAGATAATAATGACAAAGGTTAAAAATAAATGAGGAAAAAAAAACGAACGAATTTATCTGACAACCTCAATATCTTCTGAAATTATTGATCTCTGTGATATTGTTGACAAAGAAGTACAAAGGAATGCGTGAGCCAATTGGTTTAAAGCTGTCTTTTAGATGAGAAGATGTTGCTGAGAGAGAGCGAGGGGTAGGTTTATTGATTCCATGCTTTGAACTGATGTAGATAGATGTTCATGTTTAGTTTTGGAGACTTCCTTTGAAGACTTCCGACACACGACAGAAGAGAACCACAAAGTTTGGAGACTCTTGAACAAAAATCAAATAAAAAGAACGGTGAGGAAAATATAAGATCTCCAATAATTTTACACCAATTTGTTTAATATTTATATATAATAATAACCGATATTAAAAATATTGGTTGCTTGATCTGTAGATATTTCCAGTCATCGCTATAATGGCGACCAACATTATTTCTTCTTTAAGTATAAGCTGAGTCGACGGAGAGAAGTTACAACTAGATGAGATCTCCAAGCGGTTACAATACACGTCTCCGATATCCAAGTGGTTAAAAAGTATCAGCTGAAGAGCACCCAGGAGCCATGACCTGGATGCGGCCCGGCCCTTTTAAAGTGTATGAAGTTAAGAGCCGAAACATTTGCCTGGGGGTATGGCGTTCTTCTCTGAAGATTTTCTGCTCTTCAGCTCTCTTGAGAGTTTCTTAACAGTAATAATAACCGATTTTTAAAAATGTTGCTTGTTTGGTTTGTTGATATTTCTAGTCACGCTTTACATTGTACAGAGAGAGGGAGAGAGAGAGAGAGAGAGAGAGAGAGAGAGAGAGAGAGAGAGAGAGAGAGAG
>NC_068982.1:186394628-186395358 GCF_001194135.2 Octopus bimaculoides | reverse complement strand
GAGAGAGAGAGAGAGAGAGAGAGAGAGAGAGAGTAAACATAAAAAATGCAGGTATAAGTGCACATCCTAGGCTTGGTGGCAGGTAATGAGTAAAAGAACGCTAAACACATCTACAGCGAGAGAGAATCATTGCGACAGGGAATGTGGAGGAGAAGGAGAATGGGGGAAGAATAAGGTGGAGGAGAGGGAATGAATGACGGGGTTATATGAGGAGTTATATAAATGAGAGAAAAAGAGTGGACGAAACACCACAGGGATTAGCATACTCGCGTTCGAATCTAGCAGAACGTATTAAGAATTTAAGAATGAAAAGGTTTTTGTTTTATTGAATTTCATTTAAGGTAATAAAACATTTTCCGAAGACTTGGTTGTGTGATTAAGAAACTCGCTTTGCAACCACGTGCTTTCAATTTCCGTCCCACTGAGTGGCACCTTGGGCAAGTACTTTCTACTATATCCCTGGCCAACCAATGTTTTGAGTGAATTTGGTTGGCGGAAACTATGTAGAAGCCTGTCGTATTTTTTTTTATTCTTCTTTTGCTTATTTCAGTCATATGACTTCGGCCATGCTGGAGCACCGCCTTTAGTCGAGCAAATCGACCCCAGGACTTATTCTTTGTAAGCCTAGTACTTATTCTATCGGTGTCTTTTGCCGAACCGCTAAGTTACGGGAACGTAAACACTCCAGCATCGGTTGTCAAGCGATGTTGGGAAAACAACAGCAGACACA
>NC_068982.1:186393629-186394187 GCF_001194135.2 Octopus bimaculoides | reverse complement strand
AAACCAACATTCTGAGTTCAAATCCCGCCTAGGTCGACTTTGTCTTTCATCCTTTCGGAGTCGATAAATTAACTACCAGTAAAACACTACCTCTCCCCACCCCCCAAATTCTGGGCTTTGTACAAAAAATATCTTTCTTTCTTAAGAGTAATTTTTATGCTTATCTTCACTCTAAATATACAAAAACAATGAAATTTGACACCCTCATTATCGACAACAGCCATAAAATATTCACTTTCCTTTACATCCTGCGTGAGCATAAATTCATTTGAGATTCCCGCGTTGTTGTCAAACGAATATACCAATGGGGCAAAATCGGTGTTTTTTTTTTTTTTTTCATTCAGAGCTGGTTGAGGCAGCAGTTGTTTTCTGTGCTGTCCAGAGCAGGGTTTCTCAACCATTTCTGTTTTACCTATGCACTCTGTTAGTTCCTTATTTACTCCACTGGATTCCCATAGTCTCTCTACTCTTTATTCTTTTACTTGTTTCAGTCATTTGACTACGACCGTGCTGGAGCACCGCCTTTAGTCGAGCAAATCGACCCCGGAACTTATTCTT
>NC_068982.1:186392781-186393619 GCF_001194135.2 Octopus bimaculoides | reverse complement strand
CTATGTGGTTGGTAAGCAATCTACTTACCACACAGCCACTCCTGCGCCTAATCGTTCAATACTTTTTATTAAAATCCTCTTATATTTTTATAATCAAATATTATTTGGAATCCTATTATTTTGTATATTCTTTTCTACTCTTGGCACAAGGCCCGAAATCACACCAGAGTGGTAAATAAAGTCATTTTCAGGAGATATATCCGTAGCCTACGGTTTGCATCGTGTTTCCGCAGCCTGGGAGTGACGTTGCTTACCATAGGACGGAATACCATGGATTATAATAACACCTCAAAATGAAGTTCTTGCTCTATCTTATCTTACCCTACTCTATTATTCTAACTGAATTTCCCACATGTTAGTTTCCTAACATTTGTACTCTCTGAAGAAGCCTCGAAGCTCAACCAGTATCCAATCTCTGTCCAATGTTTGTTCATCCTTGTATATCACTGACGTGATGAGGAGGACTTGGAAGATTCTGAGGCCTCATGGTACTATCATCGTTACTGGACTATCATCTCTTTGGCCGCACGAAAGAAGGTTTGAGAGGCAAACATTATTCCAGGGACGAAGAAGTGAAAACTTTAGTGAAGAAGTGGCTCAAAGAACAGTCAAGAGAATTTTACGGGGCAGGGATACATGCTCTCATTCGAAGGTGGAACATTGCTATTGAGAGGAACGGTGACTATGTTGAAAAGTAGGGATGTGATCCACAGAGGACCAGCTTCATTTTGATGTATGATACATGTTCCTGTGTTGGTAATTATACCTGTCCTAAACAAAATGGCATCACTTTTTGACTCAAACTTGTATAATGGAATGCTTACTGACTGATGTTTGT
>NC_068982.1:186389659-186392580 GCF_001194135.2 Octopus bimaculoides | reverse complement strand
TATATATATTTGTGTAACATTGTTCGTTTTTTTCCGCCCTTGTTTTTGCATACATACGCTGCTTTCTTCCAAGGAATCTAATGCTCTTAGCTTAGTTTTTCCTTGGGGCTGGCCAGATTGGAGCAATCTCGAGAATAACCAGCCGAAATTGCAAGGATAATCTGGATCTCGACTGAGGAAAGAAGACTCCGAATGACCTGTCCTTGTTTCCTTGTACCGCCTGTCCGGATGTTTTGTCCCTTTCTTATAACACCTAACCGTCTGGATGTTTTGCGTCCTTGTCCCATTCTGTATTATTTATACATACATACATACATACATACATATATATATATATATAATGTAGATAAGTTTAAAATCCAAGCTGTGTCCTCACATCGAGCAAATCAGCTTAATTCAGTATTCCAAATCCGTCGATGTTATATTTGCGTGAGGCAAGCGTAAGAGTTGAAAATGATGGAAAATATTCATTTTCTGCAGAGTAATAAATAATTAAATAATTCCAAAACTTTTCCCTGTCTCCTCTTTAAGAATATATATATATATATATAAACACATATACATATATAAATTATTATAGCAGTATTTTTGGTTTGAGGCTGCATTGAGCTGTCCCCATCTTCGTATATTTATCGGGTCTGTTTCGCTTCCAAGAAAGTCGAAAAAAAAATTCTGTTGTCGATGGTGGAGACGAGAATGGTTGCGTGCCTGTCCTAGTTTCAGTGATCCTATACAAATGCCTTGCTATAAGTACAGGAGCCCTGTTTATATAGTTCCTATTCTCTTGAGTTACCTCGAGTTACGTAAATATTCGGGGCGGGGGTAGACAAATGTGGATTGCTCAACGTAACAATGAAACAGATACAACCGTGTCTGTAATGGCGTCCCTTGGGTTTTGAAAGCTCGCAAGTCATTCCTTTCTTTATGCTATTAACCAAACACTCTAACACGCACACACACACACACACACACACACACACAAACACAAACACATGCAAATACACACACGCACACGCAGACTCACACACACACGTACGCAGACTATGCATTGTACACATATGCAACCAAATACACACACACACACAAACGCACACACACACAAACACACACACAAACACACACACACACACACACACACACACAAACACACGTACACGCACACGCAGACTCACATACACACACACACACGTACGCAGACTATGCACTGTACACATATGCAACCAAATACACACAAACACACATACACACAAACACACACGCACTAACACAAACACACACATACACCCTCACATACAAACACATATACGTGTGTGTATGTATGTATGTATACGACGAGCTTCGTTCAGTTTCCATCTACCAAATCCACTCGCAAGACGCTTATCCAATGTACCACGCAGTGGGACTGAACCCGGAACCATGTAGTTTGGCGTAATATATATATATATATATATAGTCTGTTAAAGTCTGTCATACCGGCCATGATGAAATACCACAAGGTATAGAAAATACGTATTCGCCTTTATATATTTAATCCTTTATATTGAACACTCAATATTTCATATATTCAATAAGACATATTCCATATATTCAATAAGACATTGAATACTTTATTTCATTGTACCATCCATTTTTATATTATATGTTGTATATTCCATATTCTATATCCCACTTTAATTTTACAAGAATATAAATAAAACATAAAAAACAGACAGAGTTGGAACTCTTTTAAATAAAATAATATATTCCTCTATACACAATCATACATATGCATCCTTACTACTCAGTCCTAATATAACAATCACATAATATACATATACATTCTTCAAATTCCACCAAGGTTGACTTTGCCTTTCATTCTTTCGGGGTCGATAAATTAAGTACCAGCTGCGTACTGGGGTCGATCTAATCGACTGGCCCCCTCCCCAAAAATTCCGGGCCTTGCGCCTAGAGTAGAAAAGAATATACATTCTATACATACGCATGCAATCAAATAAGTGTTTATACATTTTCGCACACCAATCACACACACATACACACACACACACACACATACACACACACACATACACACACACACACACACCTTTGTACACGCATGTACAATAAAATTCACACTCACTCTAATACATTTTCACATTCGAGACACACATACCTCCAAAATTGCATATCTGAAATATAGATAGATAGATAGATAGATAGATAGATAGATAGATAGATAGATAGATAGACGATTTGTTCCACTAAAACCCTTCGAGGCGGTGCCCCAGAATGGGCGCACTGAAATGATATAAACAAGTAAAAGAAAAAAAAGAAAAAGAAAAAACGCTATATCTAACTCCGGACCTTATGACGAAATCAATGGCTACAATTAAGGAAACATACAAGTTATAATTAATACCAAAAAAATATAACAAATTCTTGATAAAAATCAACATTTAAACTAGGAGTAGTCACCATTAAGCCAAATGGAAACTATAGACAGCGATAGACATCAGGAGATTTGTAGTGGAAAATGAAGAAAAACATAAATGTATTTTGTATGAATTTTCGGTTATCATCGAAATCTCTTGAGTAGGATGTAGGTCTTAAGTGCGTCCTGTTCTCGTTATAAATTATGCTGACCAGATTACTATGTAAACTTTCATTCATTTATCCAGTCATTCATTCATTCATACATGCATACATACTTACAGACGTACGTACGTGCGTACATACGTACGTACATACATACATACATACATACATACATACATACATACATACATACATACATACATACATACATGTGTGTGTGGGAGAGAGAGAGAGTTTAAGTGTGATGTTTCGGCTTGTCTAATCACAGGCAATACTCAGAGGAGGGAGAAGAGCTGTGCTTGTTCTTTCTATCTTTCTCTCTCTTTTTACACACACACACACACACA
>NC_068982.1:186383915-186389328 GCF_001194135.2 Octopus bimaculoides | reverse complement strand
GATTCACAATCAAGGTGCATTAATGGCGTATTCCGAATGAACAAGGTAATGTAATTAGGTACTCCAAAGTCAGTCGGAAGGCCGCGGGTCAGTGTGAGCGTGCGGTAAATAGTAAATCCATAAAAAAAAACAACACCGCGAGGACGTGGTACATGTAAAGTATTAGCAGACGCTCAGGGAAGGAAAGAAAGGTGGTTTAATGTTTCGAGCAGACGCTCTTCTTCGGAAACAGAGGAAAGTCCAACGGAAGGGAAGACGCAGAATGAAAATGGCCAACGATTCGTATGTATGCATGTATGTATGTATGTATGTATGTATGTATGTATGTATGTATGTAGGTAGGTAGGTAGGTAGGTAGGTAGGCAGGTATATAATCACCTGTACCGATTAGATTATCGGATATATACATTGGTATATCCATATAAATTGGCAAATCAAAAAGAAAACAAAAAAAAACAAGGACAAACACAAAAGACAACAACGTGCGGACGTGGTACATGTAAAGCATTAGCAGATACGCAGGGAAGGAAAGAAAGATGGTTTAATGTTTCGAGCAGACGCTCTTCTTCGGAAACAGAGGAAAGTCCAATAGAAGGGAAGACGGAGGAAGAAAATGGCCAACGATTCGTATGTATGTATGTATGTATGTATGTATGTATGTATGTATGTATGTATGTATGTACGTATGAATGTATGTATATAATCACCTCTACCGATTAGACTATCGAATGTATACATTGCTGGTTACAATGCGCTTCCATTCTTTCTTAATTGCACCCTTCTTTTTCATCTTGACCCAGATCGTTTAATTATATCGTTTCCCGATTCGTGGAGACCTTCTGAGTGGCTTTTACCGAATTCATGGATATCACTCAGCAATTGTACGTGCGACATGTCCCGGCCGCTAGATTTCGTGCTTTCGGTAATTCTACGATCACAGTCATTCACTTCGCTCCATTCTCGAATCACCTCTTTTCGATTATGTCCTCGCAAAGATATTCCTAACAATGGATGGTAGAGTAAGAAGTGTAAAATATGTTGAAAGGTATTTTCTCATTCAATCCAGAACTAAGTTGTTTCTAATTTAGGTACAAAACCAGTAACTGACCCCAGTACTTGACTGGTTCTTTATTTTATTCAACTCTGAAAAGATGAAACGCAAAGTTGGCTTCGATGGCCGGTCCAGCTTAACCGCATTACAGGTCCCTGCGAAAATCAAAGCACCACTATCTTTATCTACTGACAACAAGCCTCTGTATGCATAGATCAGAATCGGGCCCCTTAACCCATGAGGCCTCCCAGCAACTGCCTAGTGTGGTTATGCCTTAAGACGGCACGAACCTTATGTCTAAATCAGAAGCCATAATTATGATTGATGAAGGCGGTGGATTACAAGCAAAAGCAGGGAGACAAAGACATGGAGTGCTGTAAACCAACCTAGTCAGTTATTTATCATATTTTCTTTTCTTTTAACAATACCTTGTTTTAATTGGTTTGCCTCTATTCAGTCCACTGCAAGACGAAGGCTCCAGCATGTTCGCTCCACCAACCACGGTCTGATGTGGAGGCCTTGAATTCGAGCTTGAGACCATACTGGTCTGATGACTCTTCTCTGCTACACTGGCTCGACGTAGCTTGGCAAAAGGCTGCAGTTTGTTTATACTCTTACCCAGGAGTAATTAAGTCGACTACACCGACCCCAGTGTTCACCTGGTGCTTATGTTATCGAACCTGAAAGGATGAAAGATAAAAAAACAAAATAGATTCCAAAATGAGTCAAAAATAGAATTCTCGAAAAAAATAGATTCCAAAATTTAAAAACGCAATAAATTCCAAAATTTTTTTTTTTTTTTTAAACGGCGGGAACTTAGTTGCCAACCTAATAGTGTCAGAATTAAGGCGGCGAGCTGGCAGAATCGTTAGCACGCCGGGCGAAATGCCTAGCGGTATTTCGTCTGTCTTTACGTTCTGAGTTCAAATTCCGCCGAGGTCGACTTTGCCTTTCATCCTTTCGGGGTCGATAAATTAAGTACCAGTTACGCACTGGGGTCGATGTAATCGACTTAATCCGTTCGTCTGTTCTTGTTTGTTCCCTCTATGTTTAGCCCCTTGTGGGCAATAACGAAATAAGTATTTCGTCTGTCTTTACGTTCTAAGTTCAAATTTCGCCGAGGCTGACTTTGCCTTTTATCCTCTCGTGGTCGATAAATTAAGTACCAGTTGGGTACTGAGGTCGATCTAATCGACTGGTCACCTCCCCCAAAAATTTCGGGCCTTGTGTCTAGAGTAGAAAAGAATATTATTGAATCAGCATTAAGGCGGTGAGCTGGCGGAATCGTTAGCACGCCGGGCGAAATGCTTAGCAGTCTGAGTTCAAATTCTGCTGAGGTTGACTTTACCTTTCATCCCTTCAGGGTCGGTAACATAAATACCAGTTAAGCACTGGAATCGACTTACCTCCTCCTCCGAAATTGCTAGCCTTGTGCCAAAATTTGAAACCAATATTTTGGTATCAGAGTAATATTTAGTAATAGGAACGTTATACTTGACAGATACTACAAAATAATGGCTTTTCGTTTGGAAACGAGGCTACCGGTTATATAAGGAGAAATACCATCGACACCAGTACTTGGATGATATTATATTTTATCAAACTCGGAGAGACGAAAGGTAAAGTTAATCTAGGAGAGATTTTAACTCAGAACATAATGAGCTGAAGTAAATATTGCAAAGCATCTTTTTTTTCCCGGTGCTCGAGCGATTCCAGCAGTATCATCGGCCTCGGCACTTCACCGACTCCGGTGGAATGAAATGTAAAGTTGATCTTGGCGGGATATGAAATGAGAACGTAAAGAGTTGAAGCATTTTTTCTGGCGTTCTAACGATTCTGCCAATTGCTGCAAAATAACTGTCTGAAATTTTGGAGCAAGATCACCGATTGTAAGGATTATGAATTAATCTGTTACATTGATCTCTCAATACTTTATTTTATCGATTCCGAGGGGGATGAGAGGCAAAGTTCACCTTGGCGGGATTTGAACTCAGAATGTGAAGAGTCGGCCACAACAAATACCTCAGAGCATTTTTCACGATGCTCAAACTCAGAAGATAAGATAAATAGGAAAATTAATCTAAAAGGATGGAGAGGGCCGTAAATATTGATTTAGTAAACGTCATTAGCTAAGAACGACACGAATTCTAACAGACAAAATGGAAGAATATCAACGTTACGGATTTCAAACAAGAAAGAACATGCCACAGTATTTTCTGGTTTGAATTTAAAATAATAATAAATCATTGAGGAAACAACAGAAAAGTATAAATAACCGAGTAGTGAACCCAGACTTGCTGACGTTTTGTCTCATAAGTCTGATTTTATTGAAACGGATTTAAATAGAGTTAACATTGACTTGAGAGAGAGAGAGAGACTGGGAGAGAGAGAGAGAGAGAGAGAGAGAGAGAGAGAGAGAGAGTGTGTGTGTGTGCGTGTAGCTGATAAGGGAGCTTCTAATACAATCATTTGCAAACAGCGGTCCGCAAGGCTTTCTGAATAGCACGGCTAAATGAAAAATTCCCTTCAGGTTTTTTTTTTTCTAGTAGGGGCGTTTACCTGGTGATGAGTTTTGTCTTATGCTGCCCGCTTCTCGAAATAAGTTGCCCATGATTACTCTAAGACTTGGCTTATTTTAGACTCACCCATTGCAGTGCCCAGAATCATAGATATGCTCAGGGGCCTTTCAGTTGAACATCGAACCGAATGATTGATTTCTTATCGTCTCCTGTAAGAGTATCTTACTTAGTTTGAATGCAAAGTGTTTCTTCATGAAGGCTTTTATCAGTTGACGAGACCCGGAATCGCAAGGTAAACAAATGTAATCTGGGTCTCGGAGAACTTGTTTACAAACGCTCTACTTTTTTTTTCTTTTGAAGTGGAAGATACTTTATTATCAACATAGCATATTTTTACAGGAAGAAAAGAAAAAAAGAATCATTATAAGTATGAAAAAATCAAATTATCGAAAAAAGAAAACCATAACTATCTCACAAAAGAAACAAAGAAACGGAAAAGGCGAGAGGATTAAGCAACAGAAGATGCAGTTATCCCGATAACGCTTCTCTTGTATAAATGAATCCATTGGAAACCATTATACAATCTGCTCTGAAGCTGTTTTGTCCAGTTTACGAAGTATCGAATACCAATGTTGCCCAAAGATTTTATTAAAACGGAAAGTATGTTAGTCAAAATAATAATAATAATAATAATAATAATAATAATAATAATAATAATGATAATAATAATAATAATAATAATAATAATAATAATAATAATAATAATAATAATAATAATAATAAGCCGACGTTGATTGGTTGATAACTGGAAAGAATTGCCCAGCGCCATGAAATCTTGATCGAGAGAAAGCGTTAGTAAATGAAAGGCGGGTGGGATGAAAAGAAATTGTTTAAAACAACAGGGTCAGACTTAAAGATTATGTTACAAAATGCTACAAGATTTTGCGTTTATGCAATCATAACATTAAGCATGGCATGGAGAAAATTATATTGATAAACAATGATATACACGTGTGTGTATATGCGCATGTGTGTAGATGTATATATATATATGGACATAAGTATGTTTCCATACATACATAGATACATACATACATACACACACACACACATGCATACATACATACATACATACATACACACATATATACATACAGACGGACAGACATACACATACACACACATAAATACACACACACATACACATATACATACATGCATACATGCATACATACATACACCTACATACATGCATAATACATACATACACACATATATACATGCATACATACATACACGCATACACACATACATACATACATACATACATACATACATACATACATACATACAAGTGTGTATATGGTTGTCATTCAAAATGGCGCCTGTAAAGAGACAAATACTCGAAGCAAAGATGTTGATTGTTATTGTTGTTGTTATTTAGTCTTAATTCCAGCCATGACCGTTCCGTACATTTTTGGAGTGCACTATCTAATGTGTCCTTCCTGATATGAATTGAGGGGATTAGGCTGCTATTTCTAGCTGGCCACGCTATCACGTAGTGGTTTCCTGTATCTTTTATCTTTTACAATGGTTTCTTTCATTGGACTGTGGCCATGCTGGGGCACCGCCTTCAGGAATTTTGTGTCGAATAAATCGACTCCAATGGCTATTATTTTTTTAAGCCTGGTACTTATTGTATCGGTCTCATTTGTCGAAAAGCCAAGTTATGTGGATGTAAACAGACCAACACCGGTTGTCAAGCAGTGGGTGGGGGGGGACAAACACAGGCAAAGATACTCGCATACGCATATACATACAGACATATATATATATATATATA
>NC_068982.1:186382010-186382959 GCF_001194135.2 Octopus bimaculoides | reverse complement strand
TGTAATAAAAATTTATAGGTAATTTATACATTAAATTAATAATTATATGTGTGTGTGTGTGTGTGTGTGTGTTTGTGTGTGTGTGTGTGTGTGTGCGCGTGTGTGTGCGTGTGTGGGGGGTGAAATTATATTAAGGGACCAAGGGCGAAAAGAACGGCGTATCTCCAACATGCTTGAAAAGGCTGAGGCATTCAAATGCTACCGAAAAACTCCAAAAATATACACGGAGGGTTGTATGTGAGCGAGTGAAAAAACGTTAATAGTGAATTGGGTCCAATTTCTAGATTCAAGCCATAGAGCAGGCATTTTTTTCCTTCGTCAACACAATAAACAAGAAATATAAATACAAATAAATATACATACCCGTACAAAACAGATTTGCACGTTCACATACAAATATTTGCAAATATAGATCAAAGATAAGTCAGATTAATATATTCATATGTGTGTGTGTGTATATATACAACTGGCTTTTTCAGTTTCCGTCCACCAAATTTACTCACAAGGCTTTGGTCATACCAAGGATATAGCAGAATACACTTGTCCAAGGTGTCACGCAGTGTAACTGAACCCGGAACCATGTGGTTTGGAAGCAAACTTCTCACCACACAGCTACGTCTTTATTGAGTCTTATCTTTGTAAAACAACCCAGTATGTTCATAAATTAGAGTTAATAGAAGCAAGAATTACCTGTGTAATTTTACTCCATAAAATATGGATATAATCACAAGACTAGCTGTGTGGTTGAGAGCTTCGCTGCGAGACTACGAGTTCCCGGGTTCGGTCTCACTACCCGTCGCCTTCGGGGAGTATCTTTCTTTTATTAGCCACGGCTTGGCCAATATATTATCAACCGTGGAATTTGGAATGTGGAAACTGAAGATGACTCTCGAGTATTTATAAATGTGTGTGTGTGTGTGTGTGTGTGTGTGTGTGTGTGTGTGTGTGT
>NC_068982.1:186380215-186381336 GCF_001194135.2 Octopus bimaculoides | reverse complement strand
TAAGGAGCTATGAAATATAAATTTGCACGAAGCGTAATGATGCTTAATGAGCATCTACCTGCTAGAAATAAGAGCCAAGTCTTAAATAATCCACCGTAGCGCACCAAATATAACAGAGAAAAACAGTATGCGAGGAAAACAGAAAGAATTAAAACATTTAACAGCACAAATAAAAATATTATGCAATTACGGATATCCACAAACCAGGTTTCGGCTTTTGGTTATTCAACCTTGAGCCTCGTCAGTGTGGACTACCAGTTTAAATCCATGATTGTTCACGTTAGTCTCTGACTGTGCAACTGGTTTTGTTTTGCGCCAAAATCAGAGCACATGGTGCGTAAAAATATATAATGGGACTGAACCTGGAACTGTGTGGTTTGGAAGCAAACTTCTTACCACACAGCCACGATATGTGTGTGTGTATCATCATTATTTTACGTCCTCTTTTCCATGCTAGCATGGGTTAGACGGATTTGCTGAGGCAACGCTTTCAGTCGCCTCTAATCACGTACCAGGACGCGGTGTACATACGCTTACCTACACACACAAACACATACTTACACACACACAACACATGTAAAAGTACACCCACACCCATACATACATACATGTGTGTGTGTGCGTGTTTGTGCGCGCGCACGTGAGAATACAGGTGTAAACCTGCATCCCTTAGTAAAAAAAAACAACGAACAATGTAACCTGGCCATTAGTTAGAATAAATACCAGACAAAAGCAAAACGTGACGTCGATATGATCGACTGAAAATCCTTAAAAGCAGCGCTCCAGCCTGACCACAGCCGTATGAGTAAAAACCAGTAAAATGTTCTATTAATGATTAAGCTGTATTTGGTAATGACTATTCATTTATTCTCTTATTTATTTCAGTCATTTGTCTGCGGCCATGCTGGAACACCGCCTTTAGTCGAACAACTCGACCCCAGGACTTATTCTTTGTAAGCCTACTACTTATTCTATCGGTCTCTTTTGCCGAACCGCTAAGTTATGGGGACGTAGACACGCCACCATCGGTTGTCAAGCGTTGGTGGGTGGACAAACACAGACACACAAACACACATACACACATACATACATACATGCATAGATATACACACACACACACA
>NC_068982.1:186371360-186378840 GCF_001194135.2 Octopus bimaculoides | reverse complement strand
AATAAGTACCAGTTACGCACTGGGGTCGATGTAATCGACTTAATCCCCTCCCCCAAATTTGAGGTTGACTTTTTGTTGGCGGCTTTTGAATACATACCCAGCCTTTGCTTTCCTCAGAATCAGTGTTAGTGGTATCAAGCACAGTACAAAGATCAGTGGGGACAGGCAGTCTCCTTGGAAGATTCCCCTCCTCATTTCTACTGTCCCTAAACTTCTTCCGTATGCTGTCAGGTCCGTCCTCCAATTCGCCATACTTTTTCCAAGCAATCGCTCAACATTCGATGCAATACCAAATAGGTTCATACATTCCATAATCTAAGAATGTGGGATCATATTGTACGTCTTATAATAGTCGATCCATGACATGGCTAAGTTACTTTTCCTCCTCTTGCAGTCTCTGAGTACAGTTTTATCTATCAGGAGTTGATCCTTGGTACTTCTGCACTTACGCTTGCAACCCTTCAGCTCATGTGGCAGGACTCCATTTTTTTCTAGATGTTCGCACATTGACTCTTATTATTATTATTATTATCATTATTATTATTATTGTTGTTATTATTATTATTATTATCATTATTATTATTATCATTATTATTATTATTATTATTATTATTATTCAAACACCAGCAGCTCTAACACTTGAAGCACAAGCCATCCTACACACGCAACTACAGCAACAACAATCACAACCACCACCACAAAAACAACAACCACAGCAACAACAGCAACAACAACAAACACAAATTAAAGACACTAACATTACAAACTCCATGGCAATAAACACAAAAAAAACAATGAATTAATGAAGTACTTAATAAAACACACAAACATTACACCAAAATATTTTGCCACACCAACAATCTCCCTGTCTACATAAATACAAATAATTCAAACAACGCAAAACACATATACACACTTCTTTAAAAAAAAAACAATTCCCACAGGAAATCGGAAATTTTCGTGGGAATATCACCAAGAGAATTCTTGGTGATTTACTGTTGGAAACACCCCAGGGACCGATGGATTATTTCCAAAAATCTCTGGCCTGGCAATGCTACCGGGGAGCTATGCCTGTTCGAGATAAACTTTACAGGCACGGAAGTGCCGTCAGCCAAGCATGTCCGAGATGCGCGCAGGACAACGAGACGGTCCTGCATGCATTCGTCCAGTGCCCGAACTTTACTGACCCGTGGGTTTATGTCGAATATCTGCTGTCGCGTGAAGGGACGGATCCGACTGTCAACTGAATCCATCGTGAAGGTCGCCCCGCCGCCTTCTTTTAACTGGGAAGGAAAGGTGTTTATATGCCTGGTTGCCATGGCAAAAGAGGTTGTATGGCGGATGAGATTGAAGGGGCTGAAGACAAACACTTTTCTCTTTGGTCAATCCCTGATGAACTTCTTCAAGTTTCCCTTGGAAAGGAAAATAAGGGCTGAGAGGGAAATGTTGTCTTCTAACCAGTTTGCTGAAAGGTGGATGAAAGTGGCGAGAATGGTGCGAGTGAACGGACCTTCCCTGAGCATACGCTTGTAGTTGGAAAAAAAAGAAAGGTACCCGTGGTTTTTTTTTGTGAGGTTTTTCCATGAGCAGCTCTCGAACGTCTCCTTCCTATTGAGGGTTACACATTGTTGATTTTTTTTTTTAATGTTGTTAGTCTTGTTTACACGCAAAACCCTCACAACATACACTCACACACATAAACAAACATTCTTTGTTTTATCCTGTGCTGTCCATAATGTTTTTCTTAACGTAAACCCTTATGGTTAATTAAAAAATCATTATTATTATTATCATTATTATTATTATTATTATTATTATTATTATTAGTAGTAGTAGTAGTAGTAGTAGTAGTAGTAGTAGTAGTAGTAGTAATAGTAGTTATTTTCGACTGTGCAGATTTATGATCAAAGGCAATTTGTCCATGACCACCTAGTTTCGTTTTACAGGATTTTGTTTTACAGAAATAATCTACCGCCAATACCTTATCCAATATGTCCTCTGTAAAGACGGTATGATGTAGTTTAAGGAAGATTAGGCTAATACTCCTAGCTAATCGAGATCACATAGAGAAGTTTTTCACTTTTTTTTCTGTAATTCCTCCCCTACTCTTTACCAGTTCACCATGCATATGATCAGAGAAATGATTAGTCTTGTATGCAACACTATTACATAACCTTAACAGGTTTATATCAAAGTATTCTTTACACAACACTATTACATTACATTGATAACTTTTTTTCAAAGTAGTCTTTATACGACAAAATTACATAACAGCCTTATGTCAGATTAGTCTTGTATACAAGAAAATTACATATTCTTAACAGACTTACATTAAAGTATCCTATATAACACAATTTGTTTGTTTTTTTACATAGTATTGACAGGCTGAATAATAATATTGTATACAGCACTATTAAATAACATTAGCAGCTTTATATTAAAGTAGTCTTGCATACAATATTATCACTTAACACTCACATCTTATATTAGTTTTGTATATGATATTATTACATGAAGTTAACAACCTCGTATTAATATTAAAATCCCTAAAATCGACATTAAAGAAAATTATCAAAAATCTATGCAAAAAAAATAATAAAATTTTTTCTACTTAAATTAGGCTTGAGAATTGCAGTTTCAGAAATTTACTGGCTACCACATTTACAAGAATTTTTTTCTTTTATAAAGACTGTCATTTGATTTTTCCATTTTATTATTTTTTTAAATTCTACCCAATGTTGTTTGAATTAACACGAAAACATTTTTTATCAGAGTCTTTTATTTTATTTTATTTATTCATTGATTTATTTGTTTTTGTAGTTCTATTCTTTCTCGTTTTTGAAATTTGAATAAATTTTGGTCCTTTTCAGCCATAAAAAATCCAGTGCGAAGCAGAAAAGGAAAACGAACGGATTTGTCTAACAACCCAATATTTTATGGACATAACACTAATATTTGTTAACTGTGGTCCACACAAATCTATAGATATACAGGGGTTGGACAAAATAATGGAAACACCTTAAAATTTCAAACAAATTTATTTTAATATGGGCTCGGACCGCCTTTGGCATTAATTACAGCTTGAATTCTACGAGGTATGGACTCGTACAAAGTTTGAATTGTTTCCAAGAGAATTTTTGTCCAATCTTCAGCTGAAACAGTCTCCAGTTCTTGTAGTGATGATGGTGGAGGATATCGACTCCTTACTTGTTTTTTCTAAAATGCACCGTAAATGTTCAATAATATTGAGATCTGGGGACTGTGATGGCCAGATAAGATGTTCAACTTCACTAGAACGTTCCTCGTGCCATTCAGTAACAACTTTAGCTGTGTGAATTGGTGCATTATCATCTTGAAAGATTGCGTTTCCCTCAGGAAACAGTTCCGCAACCATAGGATGAATTTGATCAGATAAAATGCTTAAATAGTCTTGCCTATTAATTCTACCATGAAAGGAAACCTTTGGGTCGGCGGATTTCCAAGATATAGCTCCCCAGATCATCACAGATCCTCCTCCATGTTTAACAGTTGGAAGAAGGCAGTCTGGGTCAAACGCATCTTTTGGCTGTCTCCACACGTGTACTCGACCGGTGGTCGGTAAAAAGATAAAGGATGACTCGTCCGAGAAAATAGCATTCTTTCACTGCTCTAGGGACCAATTCCGTAGGTTTTTACTCCACAATAAACGCTTTGCAATGTTTGTTTTTGAAAGTAGTGGTTTTCTGATCGCAGCCCTCCCGTGAAATCTGACTTTGTACGCCTCTTAGCGAACAGATCTTGTGGAAACTGGGTTCTCAAGGTGGTCATTAAGCTCTGCAGTAATTTTGGGAGATGTACTCTTGTGATCCTTTCTAACAATTCGCGTAAGAGTCCGACGGTCCCAATCTGAAAGTTTTGGTTTCCTTCCAGTTTTCTTTCGATGAGGAAATTTTCTCCTCTTTCTCAAAGGCTGTCATTACTTTCGAGACAGTACTTCTTGATACACCAAACATTTCGGTTATTTTCATTACGCTAGCGCATGACATACGAGCACCAACAATTTGACCTCTTTGAAAGTCCGATAGATCTGTTATTTTTATGAATTTTAATTACCTTTCTCTGATGATATCTGAAAAGAAATAGCAATTTTAACAAAACATATTAAGCAACGCTAATGATAAATCAAGAAACATAAAAATAAACAAGCTTTTGACGGTTTTATGGATATTTCAAAATTATGATGCTATGATGCTAGATGTTTCCATTATTTTGTCCAACCCCTGTATTATCATATAACAAGGCAATGAGGAAGACTCTGAACGGTCGTTCAACCTGCTATTGGTAGCAACCGAATTTCCCTCTAACCACACTTTACTGCCTGAAAAGATGGATGGGAGCATTGAACGATGTGATCCTAAATGCACGATATCTGCAAAGTTGACAGGATGATCCCTTTGATCATGAGTCTGCTGATCAGGTTGCCCCGCGGCTCCAGAACCTCTACTGTTCGCTGGTATAGTCATGTAACATTCTGTGATAAATAATTGATAACTAAGACAGTCTTAAAATCATTCAAAATGGACGACAACCTCACGGCAAGATGACCAAAGAAACGATGGATGGAGTGACTGAGAGAAGCTATATGACAAGTCAACATTTCCTCTGGGAAGGTCCTCGGTTGATTCATGTAGAGGAAGGCATGGAAGAGAAAAGGACCACATTCGAAGGATAACGCAGAGAATTTGGTTATCATGTGGTGCGGCCCATTGCATCGCTGTGCCCCAACTGAAGAACCTGTTTTTATGTCGAGAATTTTGGAAAAGTCACATTTGCGGGACTCGTTTCTCCTAAAAATAGAGCAAGCTCGAATCAGTGTGGGTGCTTCTATATAGATACTTAACCTACTAGACATAGCAGCCAAATGTCCCTCAATCACCAATCTACTACACTGGAAAAAGAAAGGGACACCAGATAATATGGTTCTAGGTGCACTGAGTCAAGTGAAAGGAATAAGCTGTCACAATTTGAGTGCCTTTGATCACAAGACTGCTTCGCCAAAACTGACGAAAAGAAAGAGGTTAACATCAGCACAGTTAAAAGACGGTCGGGGTGCAACCCGCTCAGAAAGATATTAAATGAAGGCCCTTTTGATGTGTAGTTCCTGGTGCTATTTTAGTTTGTTTGTGTATATGTATGTGAGAACGGCTCAGTGAAGGCGCGTGACTTAGTGGTTTGGGTAACCGGCTCGCTATCGTTAGGTCATGAGTTC
This sequence comes from Octopus bimaculoides, assembly GCF_001194135.2. Taxonomy (NCBI): domain Eukaryota; kingdom Metazoa; phylum Mollusca; class Cephalopoda; order Octopoda; family Octopodidae; genus Octopus; species Octopus bimaculoides. The sequence goes on along the minus strand of NC_068982.1, from coordinate 186,373,592 downwards.
GATTCCCGGCGGCACGTTGTGTCCTTGAGCAAGACACTTTATTCCACGTTGCTCCTGTCCACTCAGCTGCCAGTGTCACCCTGAATTTCTCTGAAAACTACGTTAAGGGAACGCATGTCTGTGGAGTGCTCAGCCAATTGCACATTAATTTCATGTGCAGGCAGTTCCGGTGACCGGTTTGTACGGAACACTCGTTGTCGTAACCGATAGACTGCCAGTTATTATTATTATTATTATTATTATTATTATTATTATTATTATTATTATTATTATTATTATTATTATTTTATGTTTGACTTTTGCTTTGCATTTGTACAAGTTGGATCCAAGTCTCACCCAGAGACCTCAAGAGACAACAAGTTAGAAGTTCATGTAGGTGTTATGCCTAGGGTACCATATATTTGGATTGTGTTTGTTTTAAAATTTGAGATCACATAGACAGTATTTTACGTAGGATATGGGCAGTTCCCATGAGCACTATCTTTTGAACTTCAGCCATTTTGGGGTTTCCTGGTATCTGAGCTAGGTAGTAATCAGCCCGTTTCGCTGTCATTCCCAGGGCACCTATTATTATTATTATTATTATTGTTGTTGTTGTTGTTGTTGTTGTTGTTGTTGTTGTTGTTGTTGTTGTTGTGAAGACAGCTAATTCAACAACTGCTCCGGGTGGTTCAAATTCTGCCTACGCCCATTGAAAGCCAAACTACAATAAAAACAACCCAGTTTTGCAATCCAACGAAACTCTCATACATTTCACAGTGCTCCGACTTCTTCCACTGCAGCTCATTCATAGCTAAGCGGACATGAATTTTTGAGAGTTGAGTACTTCGACAATGGACATAGCACAGTTCTGGTGAGATTATACGAATCGGGCTGATTGCGATGTCATTCAATGAGCCATACGAACCTGAGAAATCAGAGCGTTAAGGGCAACGCCTAAGACACTTTTTAGGGCCTCTGTGATTGTTGGGGAGGAAGAGATGGGCAGTTATCTACAGAAGGGGGACCAGGGCTGAATACTTCCGACAGAGTGGACTCCGCTAAAGTCAACTAACGAACATTCGTTGGTGTTAAACGGATTAAATCTACCATGGTTCCTATGACGAGCTCCCGTACAATTTCCATCTACCGAATCTCCCTCCTTGAAGTTATGATCAAAGATACTTGCTCAAGGAGCCATGCAGTGGGATTCAGCCAACAGTTTGGACGTGAAACTCTAAGCTACACAGCTGTACTTAGTTACTTGGCACTCCGCATCTTAACACATAGGAATGTCTATACATATCGTCATAATACGATTTTAATCATCTAAATACAGTATTTTTTATCAAGAGTCGTAAATAAATTTAGTAAAAAAAACTGAGAGATAAACCTTGATCAAGCATATCATGTGACATTGGTTACTTCTGTTTAATCTAGAAACGACTTTGTAAACAAAAAACAATCTCCGCAGTCATTTGGTGTAAAAACATTAAAATAGAGGCTGAAATTAAATCAGTATGAAAACAAAATGTAGTATTACTCTGACGAACAGACGTGCGTGCTCTCTCGGAATTTCTAGCACGAATTCAGTTGAAAAACTTTAATGAAAGCGAGGCAACGAGGGAAGGGACGTCTTCTGCGAGGAAACATGAGATATATGCTTTTGGTGAGGGGAGCAAGTAACGGTTTAAGGAAAAAGCTTCTTAACCCCTTAATATTCAAGTTACTCTGTCTAATGTAATGCTTATTTATTCATATTGTTTTAAATTAATCTACATTATCTCATAGCTTCACGATTTCGATGATGTGATTGTTTATTTTTAGAATGACATTGTAGGGTAGGTTCGACAGGGAGGATCTCGCTGATATGAGCATAAAACATGTGGAATATTTGAGCCAGAAGTGGTCCGTTTAAACGCTAATGGCTTAAGGAATATAAGGGCAATTTACGGAGTATAGGGGCTGGATATATACTTGAAAGAACGTGGGAAAACTTTAGCGAACATAGGGAGGCTTTAAGGAACATCGGACAATTTGAACAAGACACTATTTCACGTTGCTCCAGTCCACTCAGCTGGCAAAAACGAGTGATACCTGTAATTCAAAGGGCCAGCCTCGTCACAATTTGTGTCGCTCTGAATCTCACTGAGAACTACGTTAAATGTACGCGTGTCTGCGGAGTACTCAGTCACTTGCACGTTAATTTCACGAGCAGTCTGTTCCGTTGATCAGATCAGCTGCAACACTCGT
>NC_068982.1:186369412-186370337 GCF_001194135.2 Octopus bimaculoides | reverse complement strand
TGGAGAAATGCCTTTAGTCGAACAAATCGACGCCAGGACTTATTCTTTGTAAGCCTAGTACTTATTCTATCGGTCGTTTTTGCCGAACTGCTAAGTTACGGGGACGTAGACACACCAGCGTCGGTTGTCAAGTGATGGGTGGATAAATACAGACACACAAATACACACACACACACACACACACACACACACACGACAGGCTTCTTTCAGTTTCTGTGTATCAAATCCACTCACAAGGCTTTGGTCGGCCCGAGGCCCAAGGTGCCACGTAGTGGGACTGAACCCGGAACCATGTGGTTGGTAAGCAAGCTACTTACGATACACACGCACACACACACACACACATTCACATACTCCCCTTTACATACACACAGATATATTCACACAGAGTTGAAACGCTGTTTGATTTATTTTTTCAGCGTACAGTTTTCATCATCCCACTACCAAGTATGACATCACCCCTTCCTTCCTTATTCATCTATCACCCTTTCCTTTCTCATTCATAAACACATGAGTATCATTATAGTAGATTATCTTGGTAACCATGGAAGCTATGAAAAAATACAAAGCCCAGCATCACCACCGGATCATTCTTCACATCTGTGTAAGTTTCCGCGCAATTCCATCTTGCTGTTTGACTGTGAATCCCAAGGCAACAGAGAATCGCCCATGTCAAATTTATATGTATAGATATAGATATATGTATATATATATATAGTAAATCCAAAAAAGAACAAACACAAAAAACAACAACGCGAGGACGTGGCACATGTAAAGTATTAGCAGACGCTCAGGAAAGGAAAGAAAGAGGAGTTAACGTTTCGAGCAGACGCTCTTCTTCGGAAATAGAGGAAAGTCCAATAGAAGGGAAGACGGAGGAAGAAAACCGCCAGCGATTCACATGAGGTTACATTTTGAATATATG
>NC_068982.1:186366053-186368799 GCF_001194135.2 Octopus bimaculoides | reverse complement strand
TATATATATATATATATATATATATATATGACCGGCCTCTTTCAGTTTGCGTCTACCAAATCCATTCACAAGGCTTTGGTCGGCCCGAGGCTATAGTAGGAGACACTTGCCCACGCAGTAGGATTGAACCCGAAACCATGTGGTTGGTAAGCAAGCTACTTACCACACTCCTGCGCCTATATATTTATTTTTACACTCTCTTTTGTTGGCTTGAACGATTCAGTTCCTTCGTCGCTCAACAGAATCAGTCGACTTTGCCATTGCACTTTCTTTCGTATTATTTTCTACATTTTTACTGGGTTTTTACTGGTTTTAATGTTTTATTTTATTGTGTTTTATTGTTTTATTGTATGTATTTGTTGTGTGTTTGTTGTTGTGTGTATTTACAATTTATAATGTATGTCCAAGCACTGACCACTCACCTCAATCGATGGTCAGGCCACAAGCTATTCGTTACCTACTGCTCTTCAAAACGAAATACTATACACGCACACGTATACGTACATATTTAATTATATATACACATACTTACAAACACAAACACACACACGCACACATGTATACTAATGCACATACGTACAGACACAAACATACATATACATGCATATTCAATCATATATACATTCACACAAACACATACATACATATATTGACATATATACATACACATATACACACACATACGCATTCAGTCAGTCATTCACACATACAAACATACATACATACATACATACATACATACACACACACACACATACATACATACACACATACATACATACATACATACATACATACATACATACACACACACATACATACATACACACATACATACATGTATACATATGTAAACACACACATCCATATACATACACACCGAAAGACAAATACAAATAAAAAAAACACGAGAAAACAAATAAAAACAATGTTTTCCGTGAAGTATTGTTCCTCTTCTTCTTCTTCTTCTTCTTCTTCTTCTTCTTCTTCTTCTTCTTCTTCTTCTTCTTCTTCTTCCTCCTTCTCCTCCTCTTCCTCCTTCTGCTTCTCCTTTTTCCTCTTCTTTCTATTCTCTCTGAATGAAAGATCAACATCTGAACAGGAGAAACAAGATTAAGACAACCAGATTAAAATGTCGAAACGAAATCCCGCTGCAAGTGGTACAAGGCCGGCTTTGACAAATCATTAGGCTATATTTAGTGACTTTCGACCTGTTATGACATGAAACGGATGAGTGAAGGCCTTAATTGAGAGTCCTGTCTGACCAGTCGTGTAACAATTCACTTGCTGTCGGAGCTTCTCAGAAAACGAATTGAAGGCGAAAATCTGGTAGTTTTGTGCCTACCCTCCTCCCTATCTATCTATCTATCTATCTATCTATCTATCTATCTATCTATCTATCTATCTATCTAATTAACTATTTGTTTAACTATCCATGTAATTGCGTGAGAATATCTTTCGCCCTTTATCTTTTACTTGCTTCGGTCATTAGACTGCGGCCATACTGGGGCACCGACTTGAAGATTCTTTTTTTAGTCGAATGAATCGATCATAGTACTTATTTTAAAAAAAAATTGGTCCTTTTTCTATCGGTCTTGTTTTGCCGAACCGCTAAATTACGGAAATGTAAACATACCAACACCAGTTGTCAAGCTGTGGTGGGTGACAAACACACACACACACACACACACACATACACACACATGTATATCTATATATATATACGTCGGGCTTCTTTCAGTTTCCGTCTACCAAATCCATTCACCAGTCTTTGGTCGGCCCAAGGCTATAATAGAAGACACTTGCTCAAGGTGCCACGCAGTGGGATTGAACCTGGAAACATGTGGAAGAGAAGTACGCTTCTTAACACACAGTCAGGCCTGCACCTATTCACACACACACACACACGCACATACACACACTTACGCACACACACACACTTACGCACACACACAACAGAGCCGAGGAGAAACCACTTCCGGTGAGTATTCCGCCTACTAAATACACATACGGTAGAATCTGAACTGCAAAACCTCGATTATCTTCGCTATTAGAACACAAAAACTCCCTTTCTATATAGCTAGGAGACAGCGAAAATAAAGGGACCATTGACACTGACACAACACTTATTGGTATCATTGCAGTTTTGCTGTTTTGTTATATATTAAACAACCGTAGAGGGAGGTTTTATCCACTAATTGTTTGGATACAGGTATAATTGTACGGTTAAGGAATTCGCTTCGCAGACACGTGGTTCTGGGTTCGACATCACTGAGCGGCACACCTCGCGTTCACCTATACACAGTGAAATGGAATTTATTAGACGGAAACTGTACGGAACCCATACTCTGTGTGTGTGTGTGTGTGTGTGTGTGTGTGTGTGTGTGACAATCGGTGTTGGTATATTTATGTCCCTGTAACTTAGCGGTTTGACCTAAGTGACCGATAGAAGTACCAGGCTTTAAAAAAATATGTACTGGGTCGATTCATTCGACGAAAATTCTTCAAAGTGGTGCTCCAGCATGGCCGCAGTCACATGATTGAAACAAGTACAAGATAAAAGACAAAAGAAAAAAAGATACACATATAGATGCAGGCATGGCTGTGTGGTAAGAAGCTTGCTTCCCAACCACATGGTTCCAGGTTCAGTCCCACTGCGTTACACCTTGGGCAAACGCCTTCTACTATAGCCTCGGGCCAACCAAAGCCTTGTGAGTGGATTTGGTAGAAGGAAACTGAAAGAAAC
>NC_068982.1:186355077-186361071 GCF_001194135.2 Octopus bimaculoides | reverse complement strand
TCTCTGGCAATGTCTTGGTGCCATAGTTTTCTTATCGCAAAAGCCAGGCGAGAATTCCAATCTCTAATTCGGTATTGGCTCTAAAACCATTTTACTGGCCTTCATGGTACAGTACACTTTATATTCATTTTGAGTAACGAATTCTTCATTATTTTTCTAGATTTAAATATGTATTATGCATTGAGTTATATCAATATAGTGGAGGCACAATGGCCCAGTGGTTAGGGCAGCGGATTCGCGGTCGTAGGATCGCAGTTTCGATTCTCAGATCGGGCGTTGTGAGTGTTTATTGAGCGAAAACACCTAAATCTTCACGAGGCTCCGGCAGCGGGGGGTGAACCCTGCTGTACTCTTTCACCACAACTTCCTCTCGTTCTTTCTTCCTGTTTCTGTTGCACCTGTATTTCAAAGGGGCCAGCCTTGTCACACTCTGTGTCACGCTGAATCTCCCCGAGAACTACGTTAAGGGTACACGTGTCTGTGGAGTGCTCAGCCACTTGCACGCTAATTTCACGAGCAGGCTGTTCCGTTGATCGGATCAACTGGAACATTCACCGTCGCAACCGACGGAGTGCCACGATATTAATATAATAATGGTTTACGGATTAACGGTTTGGATATTCAGCTTACGAAAGTTGTATCCTTGAGCAAGACACTTTTCTCCAGTCCTCTCAACTGGCAAAAATGAGTTCTACTTGCAATTCAAAGGGCCAGCCTTGTCACATTCTGCTTCACGCTGAAACTCCCCGAGAACTACATTAAGAGTACGCATCGCATGTCTGTGGAATACTCAGCCACTTGCACATTAATTTCACGAGCAGTCTGTTTCGTTGACGGGATCTACTGGAGCACTGGTCGTCGTGACCGACTGAATGCCAGTTTAATTCTACGCCTGCTAGATCCAGTCGATAAAATAAGTACCAGTTGAACACTGGGGTCGATGTAATCGACTTAACCCCCCTCCCCAAAAATTACTAGTCTTGTGCCAAGATTTGAAGCTAATATCAGTGACTGACACCCCATATTGACCGCCCGGTCAGTACAACTTCGCGAGTAGATGTATGACTCTCTCTCTCCCTCTCTCTCTCCCTCTCTCTCTCTCACTGCTTCCTGTATCTATTCAGAAAATTTATTTATATATTTTTTCTAACACTATTTCCTATATCTTAATTTATCAAATCATTTCTTAATCACTTCTAATTCCTTAACTGTTAACACTTCGCAGTCTGCAGCTAGCCATCCACTTTTAATACATCACAACACTCAAGCTATCTCCCATAAATCTCTCAAAACCATATTTTCTTTAAACTTTGCTTATCTTTTTTCCTAAGGCCGGAACCTTCTTTTCAATATCTCCTTTTCCTGCAGCTGGATTTCTGACATTTAGCTGCCACCATTTTATAAGTTATTTTATTTTATTCTTAAATATATATTTCCCTATCTATTTCAACCTCTTTAAAGATTGTTCTCTTTCTCTCTTTCTCTCTCTTTCTCTATCTATCTATCTATCTATCTATCTATCTATCTATCTATCTATCTATTTATCTATCTATTTATCTATCTATCTATCTCTTTCTCTTTCTCCTATCTACGTTCATAGCTTTCACTACACTTTTTTCACACTTTATACGCTAAATCCTGTTTCACTTCTGATATATTGTGTTATAACAGCTTTTTTCCCCTTTTATTCAGCAGTTTTCTTGGTAGCATGTTGATATTTCATGGAAGAAGTTTCTTTAATATAGTTTTCCTTCAAATGAAACGCAGATGTTTCGCTTTCTTCTCCCTTTTAAACTAATATAAATCCTGTGTATTTAGGGATATTAAATGCTCGTATTTTCCTTATATATATATATATATATATATATATATATATAATATGCATATGTGTGTATACATAATATATATCTACACACACACACACACATATATATAAGGTGGACACCTTGCAAAGTAAACAGGTTTATCTCAATAAATAAACACGTTTATTTCTTGAATAGTAATAGATAAATACGTTTACCTATTATCAGTGAAATGTGCGGATCTAGATTTTGTGGGAGAGTGGGGTTGGTTAACCGACCCTAAAAAGAAACAAGCAAAAAGGCGCCTGATAATGAATGGCCAATTATTGGAATGGGGTAACAGAATAGAATTCGGTTCAATTTCAACAGAATCCAAGAAAACCATCCATTCTTTATTGGATGGTGTAAGAGCATAGGGGTTCTAACGTAAGAGAAGAAAAAAGAGAAAATCTTACGATCTTTTATTTGAACCCATTGTCAATTGGGGAGGGGGGATACATACAACTCAATATGCACAATAAATAAGGGTGTTTCTTATCCCCACTTCGCTGCCCAAGCAAAAAACTCCCCATCTTTCAGGTCAACACAAATAGACCACTGATGCTCATGATAACTGAATTTCTGTTGGACAATTTAAATATTTTTGTATTCTTCTTTAGTGTAAGTAAATGAGTAATTGTTAAAGATGAATAGGGGTTTCCATTGTGTAATAGAACGAATTTCCAGCTGTTTATAAAAGCTGCCAATCCTGTGGTCGATATTCTGGTAGTGCCATTTACAGATAAAGTTCAGAGGTGCCACTGCAGTTGAAAAGACCTTTGCTGAAGTAAAGAAGTGCTTCCTCTCTCTGTTGATTTGGCTTCTGATGGTGGGCAGTTCTTTTCTTTTAGTCTGGATGCTAAAAGTTTAGTGGACTACTTTGAGGGACTGAGGTTTTATATCCGATCATCAACTTCTTTTTTTTTTTTTTTTTTAGAGAACTGCTTTGATGTCAAAATTTGACTGCATATTCCTTTTTCACTGCTACCTTCGATCTGAAGCAGACACCAAGTTCTGCATTTCTTCAACAAATGACAAAGGTCAGACAGAAAGGTAAACATTGGTGTGAGAATTTCTTTGTTATGTGGTACAGGTTGCTTTGAAGATTCCAAATCAGGATATTCTCGTGTTCGTTTTTTTGTTGCGATTATAGCTTTACACATTAACGACACAAAAATAACAATCACTGAGGTGGTTTTACGACTCTCGCCACGCCATAGACTACCTGAAGTTTAATTATTCTTTCGACCAGTGGTCCATTGTCTAAGGGACTCTTCATAGACTTTGCATACCTTATGGAGATCTCAAGACTTATCATGGTCTCCAAAAGTTACTCCACAATAAGAAAGATGTGCTTGTTTTACAAAGCCCGTGATAGCTTTCAATGCTTTTCCATTGTATATTCGCCACAGATGTCGCTAACTACTCTCTTCCTGGCGACTTTCCGTACAAACAGCTGAATTAACATACCTCAAGAAAGACCTAGATGTAAAACTCTTACCAAACCAAAATAGGTTGAACATAGGTGTGTGAGTGAATGATGAAGGGGAAATCCGGAAAAGCTAGGGTTTTCAGAAAAAGAAAGCAACCAGCTAACATGCACATTACAAATACAATCTGTAAGCGGAACAGTAAAGATATGCAAGACTTTACTCAAGTTAAAAATGTGACATTGTTTTTGTTATCTACATCCGAACGACGGAGCCTTGTACCTTTGTTAGAAACCAGTTCCTTCATTATAGAAATCCTTGAAAAACTTTAAAATAGAAGAGAACACATATACATAGATACAGATATGCATATATACACATTCATGTACACATGCATAATATATAAATTTATACATAGATGTGTGTGTGTGTGTGTAGGACGGCAGCTCGTCTTTCATACAGTTTCACTCTACCAATTTCACTCTCAAGGCATTGGTTAAGCGTGAAGCTATAGTAGAAGACACTGTCCTAAGATGCTACACAGTTCGGTTCGGGTGCGAACACCTAACCCCAGGAGGTGGAGCGACCGTTAGCTACACAGCCATATATCCACCTATTTGTAGGATATTTTGGCGCTCCTTTAGAAACGCACTTCTCCAAGAAAATGAAATGTAATTTTTTTAAAAAGTTATGAAAATGGAAAATATATACAAAATAAATGATGTAGGCAAAAAAAAATTAGAAAGATTCATCCATTTTTAAATAATTTATACTAAAATATTAAACAAACGGAAAACAGTCACTCGCGAATATAAGCAAACATGTCGGACGATAGAAGGGGCGGAAATTTGCTTTTACCAGTCAAGTATTAATGATACGCGGGGCCCGACAATATCGTCTGTGAATTGTAAGACCGTTTCACAGTCTGTTTCTTGAAATTCATTTTATAACCAATACATACTATTATGTCAAATTTTGTGCCTGAACGTAGAATTTTTAATTCTATGACCTTATTTCGTCTCGGAAGAGATTTGGAAACAACAGAAAAGGTCATTAACTAACCCTAACCCTAACACTAACACTAATCCTAAAACTAACCCTATCCCTAACGAGTGTGCACAGTAAAAAAAATCTGATTAAAAACAATCTAGAATTTGCAGACGATATTGTCGGGCCCCTCGTATCATTAATAATACCTGACTGGTAAAAGCAAATTACCACCCCTTGTATCGTCCGACATGTTTGTTCATATTCGCGAGCGACCATTTTCCGTTTGTTTTAATTTTTAGTATAAATTATTTTAAAATGGATGAATCTTTCTAATTTTTTTGCATACATCATTTATTTTGTATGTATTTTCCATTTTCATAAAATTTTTTAAAATTGCATTTCATTTTCTTGGAGAGGTGCGTTTCTAAAGGAGCTCCAATATTTTTGCTAAATCTGCCATAGCATATAGCCGCCATACTGTCTGTTTCAAATAAATTGTTTCTGTTGTAACTGTTGTTTAGCCGCAGGGCAGACCTGTCATGAGACAGAACTATCAACAGAAACATTCTACTCGTCTTATTTTCAAACATTGACTCTACCCAATGTGATCTATTTCCAGCAGGTGGATAAGGATTGTCTCGCTGAATCATAATATATTATGTGGCAGCCTGTAGTTTTCTATTCTTTGACGAGATAACTTTTTATCGGATGAATTACAAAGGCTGTACAATCCACAGCAATCAGTGTACAAAACTCAGATATCTTATCTTTCACAGCAATATCTCTTACATATTAACAAGTATGTCTCATAGAAGTCTATCATTTTAATTCTTTACAAAGAGTACACTTGTTCTAGTTTTCATTTACTGGAATATGGGGACTTCATTCTCTACATATTTCCTTGTCGATATAAGTACATCAGCCCTTGTTCATCACGGGTGTTTGGTGGTTAAAAGAAAAAACACTAATTTTAAATGAATCATTGATAATTAGGCGCAGTCTTGGCTGTGTGATAAGAAGTTTACTTCTCAACCACATGGTTCTGAGTTCAGTCTCAAAGCGCAGTACCTTGGGCATGACCAAAGCCTTGTGAGTAGATTTGGAAACTGAAAGAAGTGCACCGTGTGTGTGTGTGTGTGTGTGTGCGTGCGTGCGTGTGTGTTTCTTTGTATTTGTGTTTTGTTTCCTACCACTGCTTGACAATCAGTGTTGGTGTGTTAACGTCCCCCGTAACTTAGCGGTTCGGCAAAAGAGACCGATGAGGTAAGTACCAGGCTTTAAAAAATAAGCACATCTTTGATACATACGCGAGCGCACATACACACACAGACGCGCGCGCACACACGCGAACAGTCTGATTAATGCAAACAAGCCGAAACTTCGAATTCACCGTCAACCTTGCCCTGTAAAAGTTTATATATATATATATATTATTATATGTACTTATTTTCTCCTAATTAATAAATAACTCGGACAAAATAAATTGGTTAATAGATACCAGGGTAGCAAAGATCACAAAATGACTGTGGTGTAACTCCATGTTATTTAGGGTACTTGAGTATATATAAATTTAGTGAATGGAGTAAAACGCATATGTTAACTGCATACTTTTATTTCCAACATATGTTTCGAAGATTACAAATTATACCTTCCATAGGAATCGGTGATGTTAAAAATGTAATCTTCTCTTCAGGGAAATGCATGGGAACCAGCTTAAACGTAAGACATTTTAA
>NC_068982.1:186353010-186354921 GCF_001194135.2 Octopus bimaculoides | reverse complement strand
TATATATATATATATATATTAATAGACTAAGGAGTTTGGGTATGTCTTCCCTAGGGAGTGATCTATAGGTCATGAAACGGTCCGTTAAGGGATTACCCTGTTTTTTACCCTCCACACATCAGTATACATTCTGAGTATATTGGAGTATTCCAGCAGATCATAATGTAATCCTTGTATTGTCCTTTTTCATACCCTGATGATTCATACCCCAAGATATTTTGAAATGCAAGCTTATATATTCATACATGTTTTGTAGTTTTTATTTGGATGAGAAATGAAACAATTATAGGTGAAGATGTTAATAAATTAATTTGTATCCATTGGATCTCTCCGTTTTCAAACTTAATAATTATATATACATACATGTGTGTGTATATGTGTGTGTACGTGTGTGCGTGTGCGCGCGCGTGTTTGCTTTTCATGTTCAATTATAATAAAAACAATTTCACATTAATCTAATGGGTTACTCCATACTTTTGTAGAGTACAAATTCGTTATTCTTAAATATAAATATTATTGACAGTTTCGACCAGTTAAGCCATCGTCGACAGCCCAACGATGGCTTAACTGGCTGAAATTTCGAAGTCACTATCAATAATATTCTTGTTTAAGAATACAGTAATCCCTTGACCTTCGCGAGTGTTACGTTCCAAAACCGCCCGCGATTGGTGAAAATCCCCGAAATAGAAACAGTACTGTACTGTATATTTTTTTCTTTTATAATCTTTATAGTTTGTATATATATATTTTATGACAAATGCAAAACAACACCACGGAGGAATCGACGTACGCTTAAATAATAAACCGCGAAAGATGAACTGCGATAAGTGAACAGCGATAGGTGAACCGCGATTGGTGAACCGCGATATGGCGAGGAATTATTGTAATATATGTGTGTATGTGTGTGTATGTATGCGTGTGTGTGTGTGTGTGCGTAGACAAATATAGATTGGTAGAGAGGGAGAGAGAGAGAAAGGGAAAGTGAGAGAGTGAATCGTGTGTCTGTCTACACAGTGAATATTAGAAAGAGAGAACTTGATACGAGGTTAGAGCAACTGTTTTAATATGTTACTTATAGTTCTGCTTACAGCAGTAGGTTACTTCGAGTTTTATATCCTCAGGGTATCCTTAAGGTATCCTTAGAGTAATCATTAGATAAGATTAAACTATCACAATCGCTAAACTCTCACAGTTGAAGCCAATTAAGCGCTTTATTTATATTCTAGCATTCTGGAAGAACGAGTTTTTTTTTCAAGCATAACTACAATTTACACCTCCATCAACATATCTATATGCATGTACACACTTCTCTATACGCATTACACGCAACCTCATCCATTAGCATCCGTATAACGACACAATAAACATAAACACAATATATGCTCATACACACATGCACACATGTGAGTACACAGATCTGTATACTAACTTATATTACGTAACGTGTAATATATACACACACATATATGCATGTGTGTACATTTGTGTGTGTATGAGTGCGTCTGTGTACTTATGTATGTATGTGTATGTATATATATATATACACGCATACACACTCACACACACACACACACACACACACATATATATATATATATATATATATATATATATGCATACCTGTGTCTATCTATTTCCCTCTATATACGTGAATGTGTGCATATTGAGTTGATGTGTGTGTGTAAGTGTGTGCGTATATGTGTCGTATACGTATGTGAGAGTGTGCCTATGTGCGTATATCTGCCACTGGAATTTAAGAACGCATCGTTAAGTTCGAGTACATCTATATCTATGGTATAATAAAGAAAGTTGCTTAGTTATTAGTTTGGAGTATGTAACTTTTACTAAAAGAAAGCAACTATTAAAGTCTACACTGTCTAGAAAATTCTTAAAATTTCCAATTCTAATATA
>NC_068982.1:186349822-186352207 GCF_001194135.2 Octopus bimaculoides | reverse complement strand
TGTGTGTGTGTGTGTGTGTGTGTGTGTGTGTGTGTGTGTGTGTGTGTGTGTGTGTGTGTGTGTGTAAAGAAAAAAGGAAAACCTTTATTGCAGCGCACCTAATTAGTACTCAATATGAGCAAAATATAACAAAAATCAAAGTGGATAACAGATCTTCGTAAGTCAAGTTACTTTACCATGGGAATACAAAATACAGAAAAAAATTCATCGAGTTGTTAGGTTTCAAACGCTCCACTATTACAATCCAAAGAAAAACAGTATTACAAAACCTTACGACCGTTTCGAGAATTGCGTTTGTATTGGGCGAGTTTTCCAGCCGATACAAATAATCGCATTTCTCTCAACAGAGGTACAAATAAATCGATTAAAATAGTTTTAAAATTGAAGGAGCTTAAAATATCTCCTACTTACAGAACTTGAAATCATATCAAGTAATGTTATATATATTTTTTTAATGTTATAGTATTTTTTTAAAGTTCGCAAGGATATAGAAAGGTTTTGTGAAGTGGAAAAAGTCGTGAAGTAAAACATTGGTGCAAATGAAAATGAAATAAGAAATATTTGTAAAATAAAATAAGATAAAATAAAATGATGACTCAAATTTCGAGTTAACCCATCAAGTCCCACTGTCCTATAAATAGGACACTGAGAACATTAAATAAGCTATATCATATTGTCTCAGTGTCCTAGTTTTAATAATTAATTTGTTCATTTTAACCTATTTTCAATCATCTGTAAAAATTTTAAAGTAATATTCAGAAATTTAAGTACTCTGGGACTTAATGGGTTAAGACAGTTGGGTTGCTGATAGTTAAAGATCGTGGTACACCGTCGGTTGCGACGACGAGCGTTCCAGTTGATCCGATCAATGGAACAGCGTGCTCGTGAAATTTACGTGCAAGTGGCTGAGCACTCCACAGACACATGTACCCATAACGTAGTTCTCGGGGGAAGGCTCAGCGTGACACAGAGTGTGACAAGGCTGGCCCTTTGAAATACAGGTACAACAGAAACAGGAAGTAAGAGTGAGAGAAAGATGTGGTGAAAGAGTACAGCAGGGGTCGCCACCAACCCCTGCCGGAACCTTGCGGAGCTTTAGGTGCTTTCGCTCACTAAACACTCACAACGCCCGGTCTGAGAATCGAAACCGCGATCCTACGACCGCGAGTCCGCTACCCTAACCACTGGGCCATTGCGCATCCACGATAATTAAGGATAATAAATAATTAAAGTGGGGTGAATCCATATATGCAGAATGTTAGTGGGAACGGTCTAAAAATTCACTGATGTTTGTCATTTACAATTTACAATGATCGTTAATTTACAACTTATATATAGAAGGCTAACAGGCTCGAATGCGACGCTAAGCCCGTGGATTATTAAGACGCTAACCAAAGTGGAAGAAATTATTATTTTATTAAGGTAAGTCAATGTTCATAAGATCGGATTCTACCCTTTCTAATTTGTAAAAACTTAAATGTAGCTAAATACTTATGCCTACATGCAATTATAACGTCCGATATTTTATTAATTATAATGTTCTTATGCGTACGAAATATATTAATTGCTTCCTTCGTACATAACTTACACCTTCCAGTATAGTTTTATGTGGGGTGGTTTCCGTTATGATCGACCAGTCTAATCTAAATTCCTTATCTCGCATTTTTAGTTTGTTAATATATATAGGCAGCGCTGTTGCGTTTTTTTTTTTTGTTCTCGGGTTCGAGAATGAACTGATGTGTCCTCTATATCTTATTTTGAAATCCATGTTACTTCCTATGAATACTTTCTTAGGTTGACTGGCAGTTATAACCTCGGTCTTGTATACCACGTTTTTCTTTATACAGGAACCCCTAATGGACATAAGTTGCGGTTCCGACAATTGCAGGCTTTTTTGGGCGGGTGGTATCTCCACCTCATAACACTTCGAACTTTTCTTGGACTATTCTACCTGGATTCTCTACCTAGACTTTCTTCTACTCTCCTGCACTCGGACTCCTACACTTCGGCTGCACCTCCCTTACCCATGGATTACACTGGACTCTTCCTTTGATGAGAAATCGCTTCAATAAACCACGATGTTTGACCCTTTTGAACTTTACTAAACTTTTTTGTACTTTCTGCTTTTTCCTATTGTTGTTTCTCTCAATCCACACTTGTTACCTTACCTCTCTCTCCCTCCCTTTCTTTTTCCCTTTTGTCTTCTCTTCTCCGTTTCTTCCCCTTACTCTTTGCTTCTCCCTTCTTCCTCCTTATTTCTCTCTAGTCACTAAACCTTTTCTATTTTCTCTCTCTCTGTTTATTTCTGTGTCCCTTTCTGTTGAAGAGCGTAGGCTCGAAACATAAAAAAACTTCCTCACTTCTCGAGTGTTAAACTAATACATC
>NC_068982.1:186349438-186349812 GCF_001194135.2 Octopus bimaculoides | reverse complement strand
AAAAAACTTCCTCACTTCTCGAGTGTTAAACTAATACATCTGTTTGTTGTTTTTTCGTGTTTTTTCTTGCTTGTTCATGTTTGAATTGACTATATATCAGTATCGACCAGACCATCAGATGTTGTTATACACCGCTGGTCACAATGCGCTTCTAATTTTGTCTTGATTGCATTATTCATTTCCATCTTGACCCAAACTGCTCAACTAGACCGTCTTCTCATCGTTGTGGGGGCCTTTCAAGTCACCTTTTACGATCTCTTGGCTACCACTCGGCAACTGCATGGGTTCACCTGTTGTCTGTGAAATCCGAGCGACCAGAGGTTGCTAACAATCTCAGGTAACCATAGGCCACCAAAGAATATATATATATATAT
>NC_068982.1:186346406-186348877 GCF_001194135.2 Octopus bimaculoides | reverse complement strand
TATATATATATATATATATATATATATATATATATATATATGCATATATACATACATATACATAGATATACTCATATACATTTATATATACATATGCGTGCGTGCGTGCGTCTACGTGCATACATGTGTGTGTGTATGTGTGCGTGTGTATGTATGTGTGTGCTTGTGTATATCTTGTGCCTGCATTTATGAAGATATATGAACGGATGATTACATACTGTATGTACACACACCGTGCGT
This sequence comes from Octopus bimaculoides, assembly GCF_001194135.2. Taxonomy (NCBI): domain Eukaryota; kingdom Metazoa; phylum Mollusca; class Cephalopoda; order Octopoda; family Octopodidae; genus Octopus; species Octopus bimaculoides. Next base: position 186,348,637 of record NC_068982.1, on the reverse strand, counting down.
ATTAGTGTGCGCGTGAGTGCGGAGTAAATAAAGAAATTCATTATATTTTCCCCCCAAAAAAACTTTCGACGATTGTTTGACAGATACGGCCATAGAACTAGGTTAAACGCTTTACAGTGTTTCGTTTCATCCTCCTCCATATGCAGCCGTTTGCCTTTTCATTCCTCCTGGGTCAATAAATAATAAATTACTCATTTGTATTAAACCCCTTTCTCTACAATTTTGTGGGTTTTGGACCAATGTGATACTTCATTGTTCAATATGGTAGATACTGAGCACGCATGCGCGAGTGTGTTTACGTCAGTGCGTGTGTGTGTGTATCTGTCTGCTCATGTGTATGCGATTGTGCGCGCGCGCGCCTGTGTACACGTGTGTGACTGAGCGTGTGAACATGTGTGCGTGCATGTGGCTGTATGTGTGTGTGTGTGTATGTGTGTGTGTGTGTGTGTATCTGTGCATGTTTGTATGTGTGAGTATGTCTGTGTATGTATATGTATGTGTGTGCATACTTACGTGCGCATGTTTGTGCGTGTGTGCGTGCACATGTATTTACGCATGCGTGTGTGTCTGTGAGAGTGATACAATTAAACAAATTCATCGCCAATCCAATGAAGGAAGCCAGCTGCACATGGCTACTCGATCCAGTAGAAATAGCAGCCAAATCTCCTTTCAGAGCCACAATCACACCATGCCTTTTCACTTCATTCGTAAGCATAGGGCTTATCACTGTTATTTTCTGAAATAGAAAATCAATAAAAATTAGTCCAATAAAATTATGACTGAAAATGCAGGTGTCCTCAAATACCGTCCGCACGCTATATATATATATACATATATATATATATATATATATATAAATTTAGATTCAAGGTGAATATGGTACTTAAGTTTAGGCACCAGAATTAAGTATGGTATTATCCATACAATTTCAAAATAAGGTGATTAAAATCAAAATAAGCAACAAGGATATCCAAAGTTAATGCAGTACGATCGTTTCATGCGACTCCATTTACTTAAGCAATGTGGACATTACATCAAATGTAAAATGTTCACATTGCTTAAATAAATGGAGTCGCATGAAACGATCGTACTGCATTAACTTTGGATATCCTTGTTGTTTATTTTGATTATACACACACACACACACACATACACACACACACACATAGTAGACGTATGAACAAGGCCAATTTAGCTAATTCCCCGTAGATTGGAAAAACGATGAACCGCCTTCATCGTTTTTCGAATATTATTGGATTCTCATCAACAATTCGAGTTTTTACAGAAAACTGGGGCTATTAATTTGCATACTGTAGGTGTTGCCACTTTATTTAATATCAGGCACACCTGTCAACAGGGATCTCAGTTCATACATTCATTCATTCATTCGGTTCTCCTTGTGCCTTGTGGCACTTGAGGCGACAGCAAGATCGTTCCACCTAACACGGAAAGCATCCGTGACAGTTTGTTCCATTGTTAACCCTCAGCTTTTAAGATCTTCTGTTATTGTTCCCTTTCAAGTTTCCTTTGGTCGGCCACATCTTTTACTTTGTGGAACCCATTGCTAAGCAATCCTGACAATTGAGTTCGGTTGATAGCGACATACTCGACCCAGCCGTTTCCTTCTCCTCGCTTCAATAGTTTCTCTAACTGGTTTCACGTTAGCCTTGCTGTGTAGTTGGCTATTCGAGATCGTATTCGGCCAGTAGACCTTCAAACTTTTTCGTAAACATTTATTTTGAAACACCTCCAATTTCTTTTCAATATTTTTGACTGTTTTCCAACATCCGGTTCCACAGAGGAAGCTGCTATTTATGTTGCTTTTGTAAAATCGTATTTTGGTGATCCAGATAGATAGATAGATAGAGAGAGGGAGAGAGAGAGAGGCAGACAGACAGACAGATAGATAGATAGATACATAGAATTCTTTATTGCCCATAAGAAGCTAAACATAGAGGGGACAAACAAGGACAGACAAACGGATTAAGTCGATTACATCGACCCCAGTGCGTAACTGGTACTTATTTAATCGACCTTGAAAGGATGAAAGGCAAAGTCGACCTCGCCGGAATTTGAACTCAGAACGTAGCGGCAGACGAAATACCGCTCAGCATTTCGCCCGGCATCCTAACGATTCTGCCAGCTCGCCGCCTTTAGATAGATAGATGAAGAACTTAGTTCACCTCTTCGAACATCTTTGCAATAAACACTTTTTACTCTCTTCTCGCTAT
>NC_068982.1:186344923-186345678 GCF_001194135.2 Octopus bimaculoides | reverse complement strand
CTCTCAGGGTTTCCATTTCGTTTAGCCATACATTGCATATTTTGTACTCCGCCATTTTACTGAGGCCGTTAACTCGCTTCTAAACAAACACATCCTGTGGTAGACATATAAAAAAAAACACAAAGAACCGACCGTAATACACATGGATACAACCTGCTGCACACACATATGCAACACATATGCATACACACACGCACAAAAATACATGTACGCATAAACACACACACACACACACATGCAGGAAACCCTCCCCCATACACGCACAAACATATACAACACGTACGCATACACAAATCCGGTCACACACGAACACAACTATAACCACGTATGCACACACAGAAACATAACATCTAGCAACATATACACATACATATTTTACATTCGCGTGCACGCACACACACTCACTCACGCATGCGCACGCGCGCACGCATTGTTGTTTTGCAAATGTTCAAGATTCAGCCAAAATATTCTGCACCCTAGCAACAGGAATCCCCTTTCTCGGTTCTTGTCTAACCCAGTTTTATCATGTGTGCGTGTTTGTATGCTTGGATACGTCTATGTGAAAGTGTGTGTGTATGTGTGTGTGTGTGTGTGTGTATTCTTTTCGATCTATCCATGTGCATAGTATATGCATATACATGTATATGTATATATATATATGTGTGTGTGTGCATGTATGTATATATATATATATATATATATACACACACACACACGCAAACACTCGTAGATATCAAGTTTAATATTTATATAAT